>NC_090324.1:124772893-124978706 GCF_040869045.1 Eurosta solidaginis | reverse complement strand
CGTGAAGCTTTGCATCCTCACACAGATTACCTACCTATTTTTATACCTTTCATGAAAATGAAATGGTATATTAATTTCGTCACGAAACCGAAAATTGTAAGTCCTTAAAGGAAAATAGATAGACCCACCATTAAGTATACCGAAATAATCAGGTTGAAGAGCTGAGTTGATTTAGCCATGTCCGTCTGTCCGTCTGTACGTCTGTCTGTTTGTATGCAAACTAGTCCCTCAATTTTTGAGATATCTTGATAAAATTTGGTGAGCGGGTGTATTTGGGTGTCCGATTAGACATTTGTCGGAACCGACCGGATCGGACCACTATAGCATATATCCTCCATACAACCGATTTTTCAGAAAAAGGGGTTTTTTCTAATATCTTACCCAATTTAACAGATTGAAGCTTCAAACTTCACCATATACTTTCGTATATTGAACATATTGTTGCCTGAAAAAATTGATGAGATCGGTCGTATATATAGTATATATCCCCCACAACCGATTGTTCAGATAAGGAACTTTTCGTAATTTCTACCCTATTTTAACAGCTATAAGCTTCAAATTTCACCGATTGCTTAGGTATATAGCATATATTGTTGTTTGAAAAAATCATAGAGATCGGTTGTATATATAGTATATATCTCATACAACCGATTGTTCAGATAAGAAACTTTTCGCAATTTCTACCCCATTTTAACAGCTATAAGCTTAAAATTTCACCGATTGCCTACGTATATAGCATATTATGTTGTCTGAAAAAATCATAGAGATCGGTTGTATATATAGTATATATCTCACACAACCTATTGTTCAGATAAGAAACTTTTCGCAATCTCTACCCCATTTTAACAGCTAGAAGCTTCAAATTTCAGCAAATGCTTAAGTATATAGCATATATTGTTGTCTGAAAAAATCATAGAGATCGGTTGTATATATAGTATATATCTCATACAACCGATTGTTCAGATAAGAAACTTTGCGCAATTTCTGCCCCGTTTTAACAGCTAGAAGCTTCAAATTTCACAAAATGCTTACGTATATAGCATATATTGTTGTCTGAAAAAATCATAGAGATCGGTGGTATATATATTATATACTTCATATAAACTCTCATTTTTGCCCCTTTTTTACGGCTAGAAGCTTCAAAATTCATCAAATTTCATCAAATAGTTACGTTTACGTCATATATTTTTGAAATACGTGATTCGTAGTCATACTTTTTACATGCAGACCACAAAAAACGTGAAGCTTTGCATCCTCACACAGATTACCTACCTATTTTTATACCTTTCATGAAAATGAAATGGTATATTAATTTCGTCACGAAACCGAAAATTGTAAGTCCTTAAAGGAAAATAGATAGACCCACCATTAAGTATACCGAAATAATCAGGTTGAAGAGCTGAGTTGATTTAGCCATGTCCGTCTGTCCGTCTGTCCGTCTGTCTGTTTGTATGCAAACTAGTCCCTCAATTTTTGAGATATCTTGATAAAATTTGGTGAGCGGGTGTATTTGGGTGTCCGATTAGACATTTGTCGGAACCGACCGGATCGGACCACTATAGCATATATCCTCCATACAACCGATTTTTCAGAAAAAGGGGTTTTTGTAATATCTTACCCAATTTAACAGATTGAAGCTTCAAACTTCACCATATACTTTCGTATATTGCACATATTGTTGCCTGAAAAAATTGATGAGATCGGTCGTATATATGGTATATATCCCCCACAACCGATTGTTCAGATAAGGAACTTTTCGTAATTTCTACCCTATTTTAACAGCTATAAGCTTCAAATTTCACCGATTGCTTACGTATATAGCATATATTGTTGTCTGAAAAAATCATAGAGATCGGTTGTATATATAGTATATATCTCATACAACCGATTGTTCAGATAAGAAACTTTTCGCAATTTCTACCCCATTTTAACAGCTATAAGCTTAAAATTTCACCGACTGCCTACGTATATAGCATATTATGTTGTCTGAAAAAATCATAGAGATCGGTTGTATATATAGTATATATCTCACACAACCGATTGTTCAGATAAGAAACTTTTCGCAATTTCTACCCCATTTTAACAGCTAGAAGCTTCAAATTTCAGCAAATGCTTAAGTATATAGCATATATTGTTGTCTGAAAAAATCATAGAGATCGGTTGTATATATAGTATATATCTCATACAACCGATTATTCAGATAAGAAACTTTGCGCAATTTCTGCCCCGTTTTAACAGCTAGAAGCTTCAAATTTCACAAAATGCTTACGTATATAGCATATATTGTTGTCTGAAAAAATCATAGAGATCGGTGGTATATATATTATATACTTCATATAAACTCTCATTTTTGCCCCTTTTTTACGGCTAGAAGCTTCAAAATTCATCAAATTTCATCAAATAGTTACGTTTACGTCATATATTTTTGAAATACGTGATTCGTAGTCATACTTTTTACATGCAGACCACAAAAAACGTGAAGCTTTGCATCCTCACACAGATTACCTACCTATTTTTATACCTTTCATGAAAATGAAATGGTATATTAATTTCGTCACGAAACCGAAAATTGTAAGTCCTTAAAGGAAAATAGATAGACCCACCATTAAGTATACCGAAATAATCAGGTTGAAGAGCTGAGTTGATTTAGCCATGTCCGTCTGTCCGTCTGTCTGTTTGTATGCAAACTAGTCCCTCAATTTTTGAGATATCTTGATAAAATTTGGTGAGCGGGTGTATTTGGGTGTCCGATTAGACATTTGTCGGAACCGACCGGATCGGACCACTATAGCATATATCCTCCATACAACCGATTTTTCAGAAAAAGGGGTTTTTTCTAATATCTTACCCAATTTAACAGATTGAAGCTTCAAACTTCACCATATACTTTCGTATATTGCACATATTGTTGCCTGAAAAAATTGATGAGATCGGTCGTATATATAGTATATATCCCCCACAACCGATTGTTCAGATAAGGAACTTTTCGTAATTTCTACCCTATTTTAACAGCTATAAGCTTCAAATTTCACCGATTGCTTACGTATATAGCATATATTGTTGTCTGAAAAAATCATAGAGATCGGTTGTATATATAGTATATATCTCATACAACCGATTGTTCAGATAAGAAACTTTTCGCAATTTCTACCCCAGTTTAACAGCTATAAGCTTAAAATTTCACCGACTGCCTACGTATATAGCATATTATGTTGTCTGAAAAAATCATAGAGATCGGTTGTATATATAGTATATATCTCACACAACCGATTGTTCAGATAAGAAACTTTTCGCAATTTCTACCCCATTTTAACAGCTAGAAGCTTCAAATTTCAGCAAATGCTTAAGTATATAGCATATATTGTTGTCTGAAAAAATCATAGAGATCGGTTGTATATATAGTATATATCTCATACAACCGATTGTTCAGATAAGAAACTTTGCGCAATTTCTGCCCCGTTTTAACAGCTAGAAGCTTCAAATTTCACAAAATGCTTACGTATATAGCATATATTGTTGTCTGAAAAAATCATAGAGATCGGTGGTATATATATTATATATTTCATATAAACTCTCATTTTTGCCCCTTTTTTACGGCTAGAAGCTTCAAAATTCATCAAATTTCATCAAATAGTTACGTTTACGTCATATATTTTTGAATTACGTGATTCGTAGTCATACTTTTTACATGCAGACCACAAAAAACGTGAAGCTTGGCATCCTCACACAGATTACCTACCTATTTTTATACCTTTCATGAAAATGAAATGGTATATTAATTTCGTCACGAAACCGAAAATTGTAAGTCCTTAAAGGAAAATAGATAGACCCATCATTAAGTATACCGAAATAATCAGGTTGAAGAGCTGAGTTGATTTAGCCATGTCCGTCTGTCCGTCTGTCCGTCTGTCTGTTTGTATGCAAACTAGTCCCTAAATTTTTGAGATATCTTGATAAAATTTGGTGAGCGGGTGTATTTGGGTGTCCGATTAGACATTTGTCGGAACCGACCGGATCGGACCACTATAGCATATATCCTCCATACAACCGATTTTTCAGAAAAAGGGTTTTTTTGTAATATCTTACCCAATTTAACAGATTGAAGCTTCAAACTTCACCATATACTTTCGTATATTGCACATATTGTTGCCTGAAAAAATTGATGTGATCGGTCGTATATATAGTATATATCCCCCACAACCGATTGTTCAGATAAGGAACTTTTCGTAATTTCTACCCCATTTTAACAGCTATAAGCTTCAAATTTCACCGATTGCTTACGTATATAGCATATATTGTTGTCTGAAAAAATCATAGAGATCGGTTGTATATATAGTATATATCTCATACAACCGATTGTTCAGATAAGAAACTTTTCGCAATTTCTACCCCATTTTAACAGCTATAAGCTTAAAATTTCACCGATTGCTTACGTATATAGCATATATTGTTGTCTGAAAAAATCATAGAGATCGGTTGTATATATACTATATATATCTCACACAACCGATTGTTCAGATAAGAAACTTTTCGCAATTTCTACCCCATTTTAACAGCTAGAAGCTTCAAATTTCAGCAAATGCTTAAGTATATAGCATATATTGTTGTCTGAAAAAATCATCGAGATCGGTTGTATATATAGTATATATCTCATACAACCGATTGTTCAGATAAGAAACTTTGCGCAATTTCTGCCCCGTTTTAACAGCTAGAAGCTTCAAATTTCACAAAATGCTTACGTATATAGCATATATTGTTGTCTGAAAAAATCATAGAGATCGGTGGTATATATATTATATACTTCATATAAACTCTCATTTTTGCCTCTTTTTTACGGCTAGAAGCTTCAAAATTCATCAAATTTCATCAAATAGTTACGTTTACGTCATATATTTTTGAAATACGTGATTCGTAGTCATACTTTTTACATACAGACCACAAAAAACGTGAAGCTTTGCATCCTCACACAGATTACCTACCTATTTTTATACCTTTCATGAAAATGAAATGGTATATTAATTTCGTCACGAAACCGAAAATTGTAAGTCCTTAAAGGAAAATAGATAGACCCACCATTAAGTATACCGAAATAATCAGTTTGAAGAGCTGAGTTGATTTAGCCATGTCCGTCTGTCCGTCTGTCTGTTTGTATGCAATTTTTGAGATATCTTGATAAAATTTGGTGAGCGGGTGTATTTGGGTGTCCGATTAGACATTTGTCGGAACCGACCGGATCGGACCACTATAGCATATATCCTCCATACAACCGATTTTTCAGAAAAAGGGGTTTTTTGTAATATCTTACCCAATTTAACAGATTGAAGCTTCAAACTTCACCATATACTTTCGTATATTGCACATATTGTTGCCTGAAAAAATTGATGAGATCGGTCGTATATATAGTATATATCCCCCACAACCGATTGTTCAGATAAGGAACTTTTCGTAATTTCTACCCCATTTTAACAGCTATAAGCTTCAAATTTCACCGATTGCTTACGTATATAGCATATATTGTTGTCTGAAAAAATCATAGAGATCGGTTGTATATATAGTATATATCTCATACAACCGATTGTTCAGATAAGAAACTTTTCGCAATATCTACCCCATTTTAACAGCTATAAGCTTAAAATTTCACCGATTGCTTACGTATATAGCATATATTGTTGTCTGAAAAAATCATAGAGATCGGTTGTATATATAGTATATATCTCACACAACCGATTGTTCAGATAAGAAACTTTTCGCAATTTCTACCCCATTTTAACAGCTAGAAGCTTCAAATTTCAGCAAATGCTTAAGTATATAGCATATATTGTTGTCTGAAAAAATCATAGAGATCGGTTGTATATATAGTATATATCTCATACAACCGATTGTTCAGATAAGAAACTTTGCGCAATTTCTGCCCCGTTTTAACAGCTAGAAGCTTCAAATTTCACAAAATGCTTACGTATATAGCATATATAGTTGTCTGAAAAAATCATAGAGATCGGTGGTATATATATTATATACTTCATATAAACTCTCATTTTTGCCCCTTTTTTACGGCTAGAAGCTTCAAAATTCATCAAATTTCACCAAATAGTTACGTTTACATCATATATTTTTGAATTACGTGATTCGTAGTCATACTTTTTACATGCAGACCACAAAAATCGTGAAGCTTTGCATCCTCACACAGATTACCTACCTATTTTTATACCTTTCATGAAAATGAAATGGTATATTAATTTCGTCACGAAACCGAAAATTGTAAGTCCTTAAAGGAAAATAGATAGACCCACCATTAAGTATACCGAAATAATCAGGTTGAAGAGCTGAGTTGATTTAGCCATGTCCGTCTGTCCGTCTGTCTGTTTGTATGCAAACTAGTCCCTAAATTTTTGAGATATCTTGATAAAATTTGGTGAGCGGGTGTATTTGGGTGTCCGATTAGACATTTGTCGGAACCGACCGGATCGGACCACTATAGCATATATCCTCCATACAACCGATTTTTCAGAAAAAGGGGTTTTTTGTAATATCTTACCCAATTTAACAGATTGAAGCTTCAAACTTCACCATATACTTTCGTATATTGCACATATTGTTGCCTGAAAAAATTGATGAGATCGGTCGTATATATAGTATATATCCCCCACAACCGATTGTTCAGATAAGGAACTTTTCGTAATTTCTACCCCATTTTAACAGCTATAAGCTTCAAATTTCACCGATTGCTTACGTATATAGCATATATTGTTGTCTGAAAAAATCATAGAGATCGGTTGTATATATAGTATATATCTCATACAACCGATTGTTCAGATAAGAAACTTTTCGCAATTTCTACCCCATTTTAACAGCTATAAGCTTAAAATTTCACCTATTGCTTACGTATATAGCATATATTGTTGTCTGAAAAAATCATAGAGATCGGTTGTATATATAGTATATATCTCACACAACCGATTGTTCAGATAAGAAACTTTTCGCAATTTCTACCCAATTTTAACAGCTAGAAGCTTCAAATTTCAGCAAATGCTTAAGTATATAGCATATATTGTTGTCTGAAAAAATCATAGAGATCGGTTGTATATATAGTATATATCTCATACAACCGATTGTTCAGATAAGAAACTTTGCGCAATTTCTGCCCCGTTTTAACAGCTAGAAGCTTCAAATTTCACAAAATGCTTACGTATATAGCATATATTGTTGTCTGAAAAAATCATAGAGATCGGTGGTATATATATTATATACTTCATATAAACTCTCATTTTTGCCCCTTTTTTACGGCTAGAAGCTTCAAAATTCATCAAATTTCATCAAATAGTTACGTTTACGTCATATATTTTTGAAATACGTGATTCGTAGTCATACTTTTTACATGCAGACCACAAAAAACGTGAAGCTTTGCATCCTCACACAGATTACCTACCTATTTTTATACCTTTCATGAAAATGAAATGGTATATTAATTTCGTCAGAAACCGAAAATTGTAAGTCCTTAAAGGAAAATAGATACACCCACCATTAAGTATACCGAAATAATCAGGTTGAAGAGCTGAGTTGATTTAGCCATGTCCGTCTGTCCGTCTGTCCGTCTGTCTGTTTGTATGCAAACTAGTCCCTCAATTTTTGAGATATCTTGATAAAATTTGGCGAGCGGGTGTATTTGGGTGTCCGATTAGACATTTGTCGGAACCGACCGGATCGGACCACTATAGCATATATCCTCCATACAACCGATTTTTCAGAAAAAGGGGTTTTTTGTAATATCTTACCCAATTTAACAGCTAGAAGCTTCAAATTTCAGCAAATGCTTAAGTATATAGCATATATTGTTGTCTGAAAAAATCATAGAGATCGGTTGTATATATAGTATATATCTCATACAACCGATTGTTCAGATAAGAAACTTTGCGCAATTTCTGCCCCATTTTAACAGCTAGAAGCTTCAAATTTCACAAAATGCTTACGTATATAGCATATATTGTTGTCTGAAAAAATCATAGAGATCGGTGGTATATATATTATATACTTCATATAAACTCTCATTTTTGCCCCTTTTTTACGGCTAGAAGCTTCAAAATTCATCAAATTTCATCAAATAGTTACGTTTACGTCATATATTTTTGAAATACGTGATTCGTAGTCATACTTTTTACATGCAGACCACAAAAAACGTGAAGCTTTGCATCCTCACACAGATTACCTACCTATTTTTTATTTTATATTTATCTTAAAAATCGTTTAGATATGTTCAAATTTCACTAAATACTTACGTTTATAGCATATATTGTTGTCTGAGAAAATCATAGATACCGGTGGTATATATAGTATATATCCCATACAACCGATTGTTCAGATAAGAAACTTTGCGCAATTTCTTCCCCATTTTAACAGCTAGAAGCTTCAACTTTCACCAAATGCTTACGTGTATAGCATATATTGTTGTCTGAAAAAATCATTGAGATCGATGGTATATATAGTATATATCTCATACAACCGATTGTTCAGTTAAGAAACTTTGCGCAATTTCTGCCCCTTTTTAACAGCTAGACGCTTCAAATTTCACCATATGCTTACGTATATAGCATATATTGTTGTCTGAAAAAATCATAGAGATCGGTGGTATATATATTATATACTTCATATAAACTGTCATTTTTGCCCCTTTTTTACGGCTAGAAGCTTCAAAATTCATAAAATTTCATCAAATAGTTACGTTTACGTCATATATTTTTGAAATACGTGATTCGTAGTCATAGTTTTTACATGCAGACCACAAAAAACGTGAAGCTTTGCATCCTCACACAGATTACCTACCTATTTTTATACCTTTCATGAAAATTTTTGTAATATCTTACCCAATTTAACAGATTGAAGCTTCAAACTTCACCATATACTTTCGTATATTGCACATATTGTTGCCTGAAAAAATTTTTGAATTACGTGATTCGTAGTCATACTTTTTACATGCAGACCACAAAAAACGTGAAGCTTTGCATCCTCACACAGATTACCTACCTATTTTTATACCTTTCATGAAAATGAAATGGTATATTAATTTCGTCACGAAACCGAAAATTGTAAGTCCTTAAAGGAAAATAGATAGACCCACCATTAAGTAAACCGAAATAATCAGGTTGAAGAGCTGAGTTGATTTAGCCATGTCCGTCTGTCTGTTTGTATGCAAACTAGTCCCTAAATTTTTGAGATATCTTGATAAAATTTGGTGAGCGGGTGTATTTGGGTGTCCGATTAGACATTTGTCGGAACCGACCGGATCGGACCACTATAGCATATATCCTCCATAGAACCGATTTTTCAGAAAAAGGGGTTTTTTGTAATATCTTACCCAATTTAACAGATTGAAGCTTCAAACTTCACCATATACTTTCGTATATTGCACATATTGTTGCCTGAAAAAATTGATAAGATCGGTCGTATATATAGTATATATCCCCCACAACCGATTGTTCAGATAAGGAACTTTTCGTAATTTCTACCCCATTTTAACAGCTATAAGCTTCAAATTTCACCGATTGCTTACGTATATAGCATATATTGTTGTCTGAAAAAATCATAGAGATCGGTTGTATATATAGTATATATCTCATACAACCGATTGTTCAGATAAGAAACTTTTCGCAATTTATACCCCATTTTAACAGCTATAAGCTTAAAATTTCACCGATTGCTTACGTATATAGCATATATTGTTGTCTGAAAAAATCATAGAGATCGGTTGTATATATAGTATATATCTCACACAACCGATTGTTCAGATAAGAAACTTTTCGCAATTTCTACCCCATTTTAACAGCTAGAAGCTTCAAATTTCAGCAAATGCTTAAGTATATAGCATATATTATTGTCTGAAAAAATCATAGAGATCGGTTGTATATATAGTATATATCTCATACAACCGATTGTTCAGATAAGAAACTTTTCGCAATTTCTACCCCATTTTAACAGCTATAAGCTTAAAATTTCACCGATTGCCTACGTATATAGCATATTATGTTGTCTGAAAAAATCATAGAGATCGGTTGTATATATAGTATATATCTCACACAACCGATTGTTCAGATAAGAAACTTTTCGCAATTTCTACCCCATTTTAACAGCTAGAAGCTTCAAATTTCAGCAAATGCTTAAGTATATAGCATATATTGTTGTCTGAAAAAAACATAGAGATCGGTTGTATATATAGTATATATCTCATACAACCGATTGTTCAGATAAGAAACTTTGCGCAATTTCTGCCCCGTTTTAACAGCTAGAAGCTTCAAATTTCACAAAATGCTTACGTATATAGCATATATTGTTGTCTGAAAAAATCATAGAGATCGGTGGTATATATATTATATACTTCATATAAACTCTCATTTTTGCCCCTTTTTTACGGCTAGAAGCTTCAAAATTCATCAAATTTCATCAAATAGTTACGTTTACGTCATATATTTTTGAAATACGTGATTCGTAGTCATACTTTTTACATGCAGACCACAAAAAACGTGAAGCTTTGCATCCTCACACAGATTACCTACCTATTTTTTATTTTATATTTATCTTAAAAATCGTTTAGATATGTTCAAATTTCACTAAATACTTACGTGTATAGCATATATTGTTGTCTGAGAAAATCATAGATACCGGTGGTATATATAGTATATATCCCATACAACCGATTGTTCAGATAAGAAACTTTGCGCAATTTCTTCCCCATTTTAACAGCTAGAAGCTTCAACTTTCACCAAATGCTTACGTGTATAGCATATATTGTTGTCTGAAAAAATCATTGAGATCGATGGTATATATAGTATATATCTCATACAACCGATTGTTCAGTTAAGAAACTTTGCGCAATTTCTGCCCCTTTTTAACAGCTAGATGCTTCAAATTTCACCATATGCTTACGTATATAGCATATATTGTTGTCTGAAAAAATCATAGAGATCGGTGGTATATATATTATATACTTCATATAAACTGTCATTTTTGCCCCTTTTTTACGGCTAGAAGCTTCAAAATTCATCAAATTTCATCAAATAGTTACGTTTACGTCATATATTTTTGAAATACGTGATTCGTAGTCATAGTTTTTACATGCAGACCACAAAAAACGTGAAGCTTTGCATCCTCACACAGATTACCTACCTATTTTTATACCTTTCATGAAAATTTTTGTAATATCTTACCCAATTTAACAGATTGAAGCTTCAAACTTCACCATATACTTTCGTATATTGCACATATTGTTGCCTGAAAAAATTTTTGAATTACGTGATTCGTAGTCATACTTTTTACATGCAGACCACAAAAAACGTGAAGCTTTGCATCCTCACACAGATTACCTACCTATTTTTTCATGAAAATGAAATGGTATATTAATTTCGTCACGAAACCGAAAATTGTAAGTCCTTAAAGGAAAATAGATAGACCCACCATTAAGTAAACCGAAATAATCAGGTTGAAGAGCTGAGTTGATTTAGCCATGTCCGTCTGTCCGTCTGTCCGTCTGTCTGTTTGTATGCAAACTAGTCCCTAAATTTTTGAGATATCTTGATAAAATTTGGTGAGCGGGTGTATTTGGGTGTCCGATTAGACATTTGTCGGAACCGACCGGATCGGACCACTATAGCATATATCCTCCATACAACCGATTTTTCAGAAAAAGGGGTTTTTTGTAATATCTTACCCAATTTAACAGATTGAAGCTTCAAACTTCACCATATACTTTCGTATATTGCACATATTGTTGCCTGAAAAAATTGATGAGATCGGTCGTATATATAGTATATATCCCCCACAACCGATTGTTCAGATAAGGAACTTTTCGTAATTTCTACCCCATTTTAACAGCTATAAGCTTCAAATTTCACCGATTGCTTACGTATATAGCATATATTGTTGTCTGAAAAAATCATAGAGATCGGTTGTATATATAGTATATATCTCATACAACCGATTGTTCAGATAAGAAACTTTTCGCAATTTCTACCCCATTTTAACAGCTATAAGCTTAAAATTTCACCGATTGCTTACGTATATAGCATATATTGTTGTCTGAAAAAATCATAGAGATCGGTTGTATATATAGTATATATCTCACACAACCGATTGTTCAGATAAGAAACTTTTCGCAATTTCTACCCCATTTTAACAGCTAGAAGCTTCAAATTTCAGCAAATGCTTAAGTATATAGCATATATTGTTGTCTGAAAAAATCATAGAGATCGGTTGTATATATAGTATATATCTCATACAACCGATTGTTCAGATAAGAAACTTTGCGCAATTTCTGCCCCGTTTTAACAGCTAGAAGCTTCAAATTTCACAAAATGCTTACGTATATAGCATATATTGTTGTCTGAAAAAATCATAGAGATCGGTGGTATATATATTATATACTTCATATAAACTCTCATTTTTGCCCCTTTTTTACGGCTAAAAGCTTCAAAATTCATCAAATTTCATCAAATAGTTACGTTTACGTCATATATTTTTGAAATACGTGATTCGTAGTTATACTTTTTACATGCAGACCACAAAAAACGTGAAGCTTTGCATCCTCACACAGATTACCTACCTATTTTTATACCTTTCATGAAAATTAAATGGTATATTAATTTCGTCACGAAACCGAAAATTGTAAGTCCTTAAAGGAAAATAGATAGACCCACCATTAAGTATACCGAAATAATCAGGTTGAAGAGCTGAGTTGATTTAGCCATGTCCGTCTGTCCGTCTGTCTGTTTGTATGCAAACTAGTCCCTCAATTTTTGAGATATCTTGATAAAATTTGGTGAGCCGGTGTATTTGGGTGTCCGATTAGACATTTGTCGGAACCGACCGGATCGGACCACTATAGCATATATCCTCCATACAACCGATTTTTCAGAAAAAGGGGTTTTTTGTAATATCTTACCCAATTTAACAGATTGAAGCTTCAAACTTCACCATATACTTTCGTATATTGCACATATTGTTGCCTGAAAAAATTGATGAGATCGGTCGTATATATAGTATATATCCCCCATAACCGATTGTTCAGATAAGGAACTTTTCGTAATTTCTACCCTATTTTAACAGCTATAAGCTTCAAATTTCACCGATTGCTTACGTATATAGCATATATTGTTGTCTAAAAAAATCATAGAGATCGGTTGTATATATAGTATATATCTCATACAACCGATTGTTCAGATAAGAAACTTTTCGCAATTTCTACCCCATTTTAACAGCTATAAGCTTAAAATTTCACCGACTGCCTACGTATATAGCATATTATGTTGTCTGAAAAAATCATAGAGATCGGTTGTATATATAGTATATATCTCACACAACCGATTGTTCAGATAAGAAACTTTTCGCAATTTCTACCCCATTTTAACAGCTAGAAGCTTCAAATTTCAGCAAATGCTTAAGTATATAGCATATATTGTTGTCTGAAAAAATCATAGAGATCGGTTGTATATATAGTATATATCTCATACAACCGATTGTTCAGATAAGAAACTTTGCGCAATTTATTTTTGAAATACGTGATTCGTAGTCATACTTTTTACATGCAGACCACAAAAAACGTGAAGCTTTGCATCCTCACACAGATTACCTACCTATTTTTTATTTTATATTTATCTTAAAAATCGTTTAGATATGTTCAAATTTCACTAAATACTTACGTTTATAGCATATATTGTTGTCTGAGAAAATCATAGATACCGGTGGTATATATAGTATATATCCCATACAACCGATTGTTCAGATAAGAAACTTTGCGCAATTTCTTCCCCATTTTAACAGCTAGAAGCTTCAACTTTCACCAAATGCTTACGTGTATAGCATATATTGTTGTCTGAAAAAATCATTGAGATCGATGGTATATATAGTATATATCTCATACAACCGATTGTTCAGTTAAGAAACTTTGCGCAATTTCTGCCCCTTTTTAACAGCTAGACGCTTCAAATTTCACCATATGCTTACGTATATAGCATATATTGTTGTCTGAAAAAATCATAGAGATCGGTGGTATATATATTATATACTTCATATAAACTGTCATTTTTGCCCCTTTTTTACGGCTAGAAGCTTCACAATTCATAAAATTTCATCAAATAGTTACGTTTACGTCATATATTTTTGAAATACGTGATTCGTAGTCATAGTTTTTACATGCAGACCACAAAAAACGTGAAGCTTTGCATCCTCACACAGATTACCTACCTATTTTTATACCTTTCATGAAAATTTTTGTAATATCTTACCCAATTTAACAGATTGAAGCTTCAAACTTCACCATATACTTTCGTATATTGCACATATTGTTGCCTGAAAAAATTTTTGAATTACGTGATTCGTAGTCATACTTTTTACATGCAGACCACAAAAAACGTGAAGCTTTGCATCCTCACACAGATTACCTACCTATTTTTATACCTTTCATGAAAATGAAATGGTATATTAATTTCGTCACGAAACCGAAAATTGTAAGTCCTTAAAGGAAAATAGATAGACCCACCATTAAGTAAACCGAAATAATCAGGTTGAAGAGCTGAGTTGATTTAGCCATGTCCGTCTGTCCGTCTGTCTGTTTGTATGCAAACTAGTCCCTAAATTTTTGAGATATCTTGATAAAATTTGGTGAGCGGGTGTATTTGGGTGTCCGATTAGACATTTGTCGGAACCGACCGGATCGGACCACTATAGCATATATCCTCCATACAACCGATTTTTCAGAAAAAGGGGTTTTTTGTAATATCTTACCCAATTTAACAGATTGAAGCTTCAAACTTCACCATATACTTTCGTATATTGCACATATTGTTGCCTGAAAAAATTGATGAGATCGGTCGTATATATAGTATATATCCCCCACAACCGATTGTTCAGATAAGGAACTTTTCGTAATTTCTACCCCATTTTAACAGCTATAAGCTTCAAATTTCACCGATTGCTTACGTATATAGCATATATTGTTGTCTGAAAAAATCATAGAGATCGGTTGTATATATAGTATATATCTCATACAACCGATTGTTCAGATAAGAAACTTTTCGCAATTTCTACCCCATTTTAACAGCTATAAGCTTAAAATTTCACCGATTGCTTACGTATATAGCATATATTGTTGTCTGAAAAAATCATAGAGATCGGTTGTATATATAGTATATATCTCACACAACCGATTGTTCAGATAAGAAACTTTTCGCAATTTCTACCCCATTTTAACAGCTAGAAGCTTCAAATTTCAGCAAATGCTTAAGTATATAGCATATATTGTTGTCTGAAAAAATCATAGAGATCGGTTGTATATATAGTATATATCTCATACAACCAATTGTTCAGATAAGAAACTTTGCGCAATTTCTGCCCCGTTTTAACAGCTAGAAGCTTCAAATTTCACAAAATGCTTACGTATATAGCATATATTGTTGTCTGAAAAAATCATAGAGATCGGTGGTATATATATTATATACTTCATATAAACTCTCATTTTTGCCCCTTTTTTACGGCTAAAAGCTTCAAAATTCATCAAATTTCATCAAATAGTTACGTTTACGTCATATATTTTTGAAATACGTGATTCGTAGTTATACTTTTTACATGCAGACCACAAAAAACGTGAAGCTTTGCATCCTCACACAGATTACCTACCTATTTTTATACCTTTCATGAAAATTAAATGGTATATTAATTTCGTCACGAAACCGAAAATTGTAAGTCCTTAAAGGAAAATAGATAGACCCACCATTAAGTATACCGAAATAATCAGGTTGAAGAGCTGAGTTGATTTAGCCATGTCCGTCTGTCCGTCTGTCCGTCTGTCTGTTTGTATGCAAACTAGTCCCTCAATTTTTGAGATATCTTGATAAAATTTGGTGAGCGGGTGTATTTGGGTGTCCGATTAGACATTTGTCGGAACCGACCGGATCGGACCACTATAGCATATATCCTCCATACAACCGATTTTTCAGAAAAAGGGGTTTTTTGTAATATCTTAACCAATTTAACAGATTGAAGCTTCAAACTTCACCATATACTTTCGTATATTGTACATATTGTTGCCTGAAAAAATTGATGAGATCGGTCGTATATATAGTATATATCCCCCACAACCGATTGTTCAGATAAGGAACTTTTCGTAATTTCTACCCTATTTTAACAGCTATAAGCTTCAAATTTCACCGATTGCTTACGTATATAGCATATATTGTTGTCTGAAAAAATCATAGAGATCGGTTGTATATATAGTATATATCTCATACAACCGATTGTCCAGATAAGAAACTTTTCGCAATTTCTAACCCATTTTAACAGCTATAAGCTTAAAATTTCACCGACTGCCTACGTATATAGCATATTATGTTGTCTGAAAAAATCATAGAGATCGGTTGTATATATAGTATATATCTCATACAACCAATTGTTCAGATAAGAAACTTTGCGCAATTTCTGCCCCGTTTTAACAGCTAGAAGCTTCAAATTTCACAAAATGCTTACGTATATAGCATATATTGTTGTCTGAAAAAATCATAGAGATCGGTGGTATATATATTATATACTTCATATAAACTCTCATTTTTGCCCCTTTTTTACGGCTAGAAGCTTCAAAATTCATCAAATTTCATCAAATAGTTACGTTTACGTCATATATTTTTGAATTACGTGATTCGTAGTCATACTTTTTACATGCAGACCACAAAAAACGTGAAGCTTTGCATCCTCACACAGATTACCTACCTATTTTTATACCTTTCATGAAAATGAAATGGTATATCAATTTCGTCACGAAACCGAAAATTGAAAGTCCTTAAAGGAAAATAGATAGACCCATCATTAAGTATACCGAAATAATCAGGTTGAAGAGCTGAGTTGATTTAGCCATGTCCGTCTGTCCGTCTGTCTGTTTGTATGCAAACTAGTCCCTAAATTTTTGAGATATCTTGATAAAATTTGGTGAGCGGGTGTATTTGGGTGTCCGATTAGACATTTGTCGGAACCGACCGGATCGGGCCACTATAGCATATATCCTCCATACAACCGATTTTTCAGAAAAAGGGGTTTTTTGTAATATCTTACCCAATTTAACAGATTGAAGCTTCAAACTTCACCATATACTTTCGTATATTGCACATATTGTTGCCTGAAAAAATTGATGAGATCGGTCGTATATATAGTATATATCCCCCACAACCGATTGTTCAGATAAGGAACTTTTCGTAATTTCTACCCCATTTTAACAGCTATAAGCTTCAAATTTCACCGATTGCTTACGTATATAGCATATATTGTTGTCTGAAAAAATCATAGAGATCGGTTGTATATATAGTATATATCTCATACAACCGATTGTTCAGATAAGAAACTTTTCGCAATTTGTACCCCATTTTAACAGCTAGAAGCTTCAAATTTCAGCAAATGCTTAAGTATATAGCATATATTGTTGTCTGAAAAAATCATAGAGATCGGTTGTATATATAGTATATATCTCATACAACCGATTGTTCAGATAAGAAACTTTGCGCAATTTCTGCCCCGTTTTAACAGCTAGAAGCTTCAAATTTCACAAAATGCTTACGTATATAGCATATATTGTTGTCTGAAAAAATCATAGAGATCGGTGGTATATACATATATTATATACCCCATATAAACTCAATTTTTGCCCCCTTTTTACGGCTAGAAGCTTCAAAATTCATCAAATTTCATCAAATAATTACGCTTACGCAATATATTGTTGAAATACGTGATTCGCAGTCATAGTTTTTACACGCAGACCACAAAAAACCAGAAACTTTGCATCCTCACACAAAGTACCTACCTGTTTTTATACCTTTCATGAAAATGAAATGGTATATTAATTTCGTCACGAAACCGAAAATTGTAAGTCCTTAAAGGAAAATAGATAGACCCACCATTAAGTATACCGAAATAATCAGGTTGAAGAGCTGAGTTGATTTAGCCATGTCCGTCTGTCCGTCTGTCTGTTTGTATGCAAACTAGTCCCTCAATTTTTGAGATATCTTGATAAAATTTGGTGAGCGGGTGTATTTGGGTGTCCGATTAGACATTTGTCGGAACCGAACGGATCGGACCACTATAGCATATATCCTCCATACAACCGATTTTTCAGAAAAAGGGGTTTTTTGTAATATCTTACCCAATTTAACAGATTGAAGCTTCAAACTTCACCATATACTTTCGTATATTGCACATATTGTTGCCTGAAAAAATTGATGAGATCGGTCGTATATATAGTATATATCCCCCACAACCGATTGTTCAGATAAGGAACTTTTCGTAATTTCTACCCTATTTTAACAGCTATAAGCTTCAAATTTCACCGATTGCTTACGTATATAGCATATATTGTTGTCTGAAAAAATCATAGAGATCGGTTGTATATATAGTATATATCTCATACAACCGATTGTTCAGATAAGAAACTTTTCGCAATTTCTACCCCATTTTAACAGCTATAAGCTTAAAATTTCACCGACTGCCTACGTATATAGCATATTATGTTGTCTGAAAAAATCATAGAGATCGGTTGTATATATAGTATATATCTCACACAACCGATTGTTCAGATAAGAAACTTTTCGCAATTTCTACCCCATTTTAACAGCTAGAAGCTTCAAATTTCAGCAAATGCTTAAGTATATAGCATATATTGTTGTCTGAAAAAATCATAGAGATCGGTTGTATATATAGTATATATCTCATACAACCGATTGTTCAGATAAGAAACTTTGCGCAATTTCTGCCCCGTTTTAACAGCTAGAAGCTTCAAATTTCACAAAATGCTTACGTATATAGCATATATTGTTGTCTGAAAAAATCATAGAGATCGGTGGTATATATATTATATACTTCATATAAACTCTCATTTTTGCCCCTTTTTTGTCGGCTAGAAGCTTCAAAATTCATCAAATTTCATCAAATAGTTACGTTTACGTCATATATTTTTGAATTACGTGATTCGTAGTCATACTTTTTACATGCAGACCACAAAAAACGTGAAGCTTTGCATCCTCACACAGATTACCTACCTATTTTTATACCTTTCATGAAAATGAAATGGTATATTAATTTCGTCACGAAACCGAAAATTGTAAGTCCTTAAAGGAAAATAGATAGACCCACCATTAAGTATACCGAAATAATCAGGTTGAAGAGCTGAGTTGATTTAGCCATGTCCGTCTGTCCGTCTGTCCGTCTGTCTGTTTGTATGCAAACTAGTCCCTAAATTTTTGAGATATCTTGATAAAATTTGGTGAGCGGGTGTATTTGGGTGTCCGATTAGACATTTGTCGGAACCGACCGGATCGGACCACTATAGCATATATCCTCCATACAACCGATTTTTCAGAAAAAGGGGTTTTTTGTAATATCTTACCCAATTTAACAGATTGAAGCTTCAAACTTCACCATATACTTTCGTATATTGCACATATTGTTGCCTGAAAAAATTGATGAGATCGGTCGTATATATAGTATATATCCCACACAACCGATTGTTCAGATAAGGAACTTTTCGTAATTTCTACCCGATTTTAACAGCTATAAGCTTCAAATTTCACCGATTGCTTACGTATATAGCATATATTGTTGTCTGAAAAAATCATAGAGATCGGTTGTATATATAGTATATATCTCATACAACCGATTGTTCAGATAAGAAACTTTTCGCAATTTCTACCCCATTTTAACAGCTATAAGCTTAAAATTTCACCGATTGCTTACGTATATAGCATATATTGTTGTCTGAAAAAATCATAGAGATCGGTTGTATATATAGTATATATCTCACACAACCGATTGTTCAGATAAGAAACTTTTCGCAATTTCTACCCCATTTTAACAGCTAGAAGCTTCAAATTTCAGCAAATGCTTAAGTATATAGCATATATTGTTGTCTGAAAAAATCATAGAGATCGGTTGTATATATAGTATATATCTCATACAACCGATTGTTCAGATAAGAAACTTTGCGCAATTTCTGCCCCGTTTTAACAGCTAGAAGCTTCAAATTTCACAAAATCTTACGTATATAGCATATATTGTTGTCTGAAAAAATCATAGAGATCGGTGGTATATATATTATATACTTCATATAAACTCTCATTTTTGCCCCTTTTTTACGGCTAGAAGCTTCAAAATTCATCAAATTTCATCAAATAGTTACGTTTACGTCATATATTTTTGAAATACGTGATTCGTAGTCATACTTTTTACATGCAGACCACAAAAAACGTGAAGCTTTGCATCCTCACACAGATTACCTACCTATTTTTATACCTTTCATGAAAATGAAATGGTATATTAATTTCGTCACGAAACCGAAAATTGTAAGTCCTTAAAGGAAAATAGATAGACCCACCATTAAGTATACCGAAATAATCAGGTTGAAGAGCTGAGTTGATTTAGCCATGTCCGTCTGTCCGTCTGTCCGTCTGTCTGTTTGTATGCAAACTAGTCCCTCAATTTTTGAGATATCTTGATAAAATTTGGTGAGCGGGTGTATTTGGGTGTCCGATTAGACATTTGTCGGAACCGACCGGATCGGACCACTATAGCATATATCCTCCATACAACCGATTTTTCAGAAAAGGGGTTTTTTCTAATATCTTACCCAATTTAACAGATTGAAGCTTCAAACTTCACCATATACTTTCGTATATTGCACATATTGTTGCCTGAAAAAATTGATGAGATCGGTCGTATATATAGTATATATCCCCCACAACCGATTGTTCAGATAAGGAACTTTTCGTAATTTCTACCCTATTTTAACAGCTATAAGCTTCAAATTTCACCGATTGCTTACGTATATAACATATATTGTTGTCTGAAAAAATCATAGAGATCGGTTGTATATATAGTATATATCTCATACAACCGATTGTTCAGATAAGAAACTTTTCGCAATTTCTACCCCATTTTAAAAGCTATAAGCTTAAAATTTCACCGATTGCCTACGTATATAGCATATTATGTTGTCTGAAAAAATCATAGAGATCGGTTGTATATATAGTATATATCTCACACAACCGATTGTTCAGATAAGAAACTTTTCGCAATCTCTACCCCATTTTAACAGCTAGAAGCTTCAAATTTCAGCAAATGCTTAAGTATATAGCATATATTGTTGTCTGAAAAAATCATAGAGATCGGTTGTATATATAGTATATATCTCATACAACCGATTGTTCAGATAAGAAACTTTGCGCAATTTCTGCCCCGTTTTAACAGCTAGAAGCTTCAAATTTCACAAAATGCTTACGTATATAGCATATATTGTTGTCTGAAAAAATCATAGAGATCGGTGGTATATATATTATATACTTCATATAAACTCTCATTTTTGCCCCTTTTTTACGGCTAGAAGCTTCAAAATTCATCAAATTTCATCAAATAGTTACGTTTACGTCATATATTTTTGAAATACGTGATTCGTAGTCATACTTTTTACATGCAGACCACAAAAAACGTGAAACTTTGCATCCTCACACAGATTACCTACCTATTTTTATACCTTTCATGAAAATGAAATGGTATATTAATTTCGTCACGAAACCGAAAATTGTAAGTCCTTAAAGGAAAATAGATAGACCCACCATTAAGTATACCGAAATAATCAGGTTGAAGAGCTGAGTTGATTTAGCCATGTCCGTCTGTCCGTCTGTCCGTCTGTCCGTCTGTCTGTTTGTATGCAAACTAGTCCCTCAATTTTTGAGATATCTTGATAAAATTTGGTGAGCGGGTGTATTTGGGTGTCCGATTAGACATTTGTCGGAACCGACCGGATCGGACCACTATAGCATATATCCTCCATACAACCGATTTTTCAGAAAAAGGGGTTTTTTGTAAGATCTTACCCAATTTAACAGATTGAAGCTTCAAACTTCACCATATACTTTCGTATATTGCACATATTGTTGCCTGAAAAAATTGATGAGATCGGTCGTATATATAGTATATATCCCCCACAACCGATTGTTCAGATAAGGAACTTTTCGTAATTTCTACCCTATTTTAACAGCTATAAGCTTCAAATTTCACCGATTGCTTACGTATATAGCATATATTGTTGTCTGAAAAAATCATAGAGATCGGTTGTATATATAGTATATATCTCATACAACCGATTGTTCAGATAAGAAACTTTTCGCAATTTCTACCCCATTTTAACAGCTATAAGCTTAAAATTTCACCGACTGCCTACGTATATAGCATATTATGTTGTCTGAAAAAATCATAGAGATCGGTTGTATATATAGTATATATCTCACACAACCGATTGTTCAGATAAGAAACTTTTCGCAATTTCTACCCCATTTTAACAGCTAGAAGCTTCAAATTTCAGCAAATGCTTAAGTATATAGCATATATTGTTGTCTGAAAAAATCATAGAGATCGGTTGTATATATAGTATATATCTCATACAACCGATTGTTCAGATAAGAAACTTTGCGCAATTTCTGCCCCGTTTTAACAGCTAGAAGCTTCAAATTTCACAAAATGCTTACGTATATAGCATATATTGTTGTCTGAAAAAATCATAGAGATCGGTGGTATATATATTATATACTTCATACAAACTCTCATTTTTGCCCCTTTTTTACGGCTAGAAGCTTCAAAATTCATCAAATTTCATCAAATAGTTACGTTTACGTCATATATTTTTGAATTACGTGATTCGTAGTCATACTTTTTACATGCAGACCACAAAAAACGTGAAGCTTTGCATCCTCACACAGATTACCTACCTATTTTTATACCTTTCATGAAAATGAAATGGTATATCAATTTCGTCACGAAACCGAAAATTGTAAGTCCTTAAAGGAAAATAGATAGACCCATCATTAAGTATACCGAAATAATCAGGTTGAAGAGCTGAGTTGATTTAGCCATGTCCGTCTGTCCGTCTGTCTGTTTGTATGCAAACTAGTCCCTAAATTTTTGAGATATCTTGATAAAATTTGGTGAGCGGGTGTATTTGGGTGTCCGATTAGACATTTGTCGGAACCGACCGGATCGGACCACTATAGCATATATCCTCCATACAACCGATTTTTCAGAAAAAGGGGTTTTTTTGTAATATCTTACCCAATTTAACAGATTGAAGCTTCAAACTTCACCATATACTTTCGTATATTGCACATATTGTTGCCTGAAAAAATTGATGAGATCGGTGGTATATATAGTATATATCCCCCACAACCGATTGTTCAGATAAGGAACTTTTCGTAATTTCTACCCCATTTTAACAGCTATAAGCTTCAAATTTCACCGATTGCTTACGTATATAGCATATATTGTTGTCTGAAAAAATCATAGAGATCGGTTGTATATATAGTATATATCTCATACAACCGATTGTTCAGATAAGAAACTTTTCGCAATTTCTACCCCATTTTAACAGCTATAAGCTTAAAATTTCACCGATTGCTTACGTATATAGCATATATTGTTGTCTGAAAAAATCATAGAGACCGGTTGTATATATAGTATATATCTCACACAACCGATTGTTCAGATAAGAAACTTTTCGCAATTTCTACCCCATTTTAACAGCTAGAAGCTTCAAATTTCAGCAAATGCTTAAGTATATAGCATATATTGTTGTCTGAAAAAATCATAGAGATCGGTTGTATATATAGTATATATCTCATACAACCGATTGTTCAGATAAGAAACTTTGCGCAATTTCTGCCCCGTTTTAACAGCTAGAAGCTTCAAATTTCACAAAATGCTTACGTATATAGCATATATTGTTGTCTGAAAAAATCATAGAGATCGGTGGTATATATATTATATACTTCATATAAACTCTCATTTTTGCCCCTTTTTTACGGCTAGAAGCTTCAAAATTTATCAAATTTCATCAAATAGTTACGTTTACGTCATATATTTTTGAAATACGTGATTCGTAGTCATACTTTTTACATGCAGACCACAAAAAACGTGAAGCTTTGCATCCTCACACAGATTACCTACCTATTTTTATACCTTTCATGAAAATGAAATGGTATATTAATTTCGTCACGAAACCGAAAATTGTAAGTCCTTAAAGGAAAATAGATTGACCCACCATTAAGTATACCGAAATAATCAGGTTGAAGAGCTGAGTTGATTTAGCCATGTCCGTCTGTCCGTCTGTCCGTCTGTCCGTCTGTCTGTTTGTATGCAAACTAGTCCCTCAATTTTTGAGATATCTTGATAAAATTTGGTGAGCGGGTGTATTTGGGTGTCCGATTAGACATTTGTCGGAACCGACCGGATCGGACCACTATAGCATATATCCTCCATACAACCGATTTTTCAGAAAAAGGGGTTTTTTCTAATATCTTACCCAGTTTAACAGATTGAAGCTTCAAACTTCACCATATACTTTCGTATATTGCACATATTGTTGCCTGAAAAAATTGATGAGATCGGTCGTATATATAGTATATATCCCACACAACCGATTGTTCAGATAAGGAACTTTTCGTAATTTCTACCCTATTTTAACAGCTATAAGCTTCAAATTTCACCGATTGCTTACGTATATAGCATATATTGTTGTCTGAAAAAATCATAGAGATCGGTTGTATATATAGTATATATCTCATACAACCGATTGTTCAGATAAGAAACTTTTCGCAATTTCTACCCCATTTTAACAGCTATAAGCTTAAAATTTCACCGATTGCCTACGTATATAGCATATTATGTTGTCTGAAAAAATCATAGAGATCGGTTGTATATATAGTATATATCTCACACAACCTATTGTTCAGATAAGAAACTTTTCGCAATCTCTACCCCATTTTAACAGCTAGAAGCTTCAAATTACAGCAAATGCTTAAGTATATAGCATATATTGTTGTCTGAAAAAATCATAGAGATCGGTTGTATATATAGTATATATCTCATACAACCGATTGTTCAGATAAGAAACTTTGCGCAATTTCTGCCCCGTTTTAACAGCTAGAAGCTTCAAATTTCACAAAATGCTTACGTATATAGCATATATTGTTGTCTGAAAAAATCATAGAGATCGGTGGTATATATATTATATACTTCATATAAACTCTCATTTTTGCCCCTTTTTTACGGCTAGAAGCTTCAAAATTCATCAAATTTCATCAAATAGTTACGTTTACGTCATATATTTTTGAAATACGTGATTCGTAGTCATACATTTTACATGCAGACCACAAAAAACGTGAAGCTTTGCATCCTCACACAGATTACCTACCTATTTTTTATTTTATATTTATCTTAAATATCGTTTAGATATGTTCAAATTTCACTAAATACTTACGTGTATAGCATATATTGTTGTCTGAGAAAATCATAGATACCGGTGGTATATATAGTATATATCCCATACAACCGATTGTTCAGATAAGAAACTTTGCGCAATTTCTTCCCCATTTTAACAGTTAGAAGCTTCAACTTTCACCAAATGCTTACGTGTATAGCATATATTGTTGTCTGAAAAAATCATTGAGATCGATGGTATATATAGTATATATCTCATACAACCGATTGTTCAGTTAAGAAACTTTGCGCAATTTCTGCCCCTTTTTAACAGCTAGACGCTTCAAATTTCACCATATGCTTACGTATATAGCATATATTGTTGTCTGAAAAAATCATAGAGATCGGTGGTATATATATTATATACTTCATATAAACTGTCATTTTTGCCCCTTTTTTACGGCTAGAAGCTTCAAAATTCATCAAATTTCATCAAATAGGTACGTTTACGTCATATATTTTTGAAATACGTGATTCGTAGTCATAGTTTTTACATGCAGACCACAAAAAACGTGAAGCTTTGCATCCTCACACAGATTACCTACCTATTTTTTATTTTATATTTATCTTAAAAATTGTTTAGATATGTTCAAATTTCACTAAATGCTTACGTGTATAGCATATATTGTTGTCTGAGAAAATCATAGTGACCGGTGGTATATATAGTATATATCCCATACAACCGCTTGTTCAGATAAGAAACTTTGCGCAATTTCTTCCCCATTTTAACAGCTAGAAGCTTCAAATTTCACCAAATGCTTACGTGTATAGCATATATTGTTGTCTGAAAAAAATCATAGAGATCGGTGGTATATTACATATATTATATACCCCATATAAACTCAATTTTTGCCCCCTTTTTACGGCTAGAAGCTTCAAAATTATCAAATTTCATCAAATAGTTACGTTTACGCAATATATTGTTGAAATACGTGATTCGCAGTCATAGTTTTTACACGCAGACCACAAAAAACCAGAAACTTTGCATCCTCACACAAAGTACCTACCTGTTTTTAATTTTATATTTATCTTAAAATCGTTAAGGTATGCAGATCTGTTCACTATATATTTCTTATCTTATACATCCGATTATTCGGAGATTACGAACGGGATAAGATTATTGTTCAGCCCCATTCATGAAAGGTATGAAGTCTTCGGCACAGCCGAAGACAGTCCCGTTCTTACTTGTTAATTTTATATTTATCTTAAAAATCGTTAAGGTATGCAGATCTGTTCACTATATATTTCTTATCTTATACATCCGATTATTCGGAGATTACGAACGGGATAAGATTATTGTTCAGCCCCATTCATGAAAGGTATGAAGTCTTCGGCACAGCCGAAGACAGTCCCGTTCTTACTTGTTTATTTTATATTTATCTTAAAAATCGTTTAGATATGTTCAAATTTCACTAAATTCTTACGTGTATAGCATATATTGTTGTCTGAGAAAATCATAGATACCGGTGGTATATATAGTATATATCCCATACAACCGATTGTTCAGATAAGAAACTTTGCGCAATTTCTTCCCCATTTTAACAGCTAGAAGCTTCAACTTTCACCAAATGCTTACGTGTATAGCATATATTGTTGTCTGAAAAAATCATTGAGATCGATGGTATATATAGTATATATCTCATACAACCGATTGTTCAGTTAAGAAACTTTGCGCAATTTCTGCCCCTTTTTAACAGCTAGACGCTTCAAGTTTCACCATATGCTTACGTATATAGCATATATTGTTGTGTGAAAAAATCATAGAGATCGGTGGTATATATATTATATACTTCATATAAACTGTCATTTTTGCCCCTTTTTTACGGCTAGAAGCTTCAAAATTCATCAAATTTCATCAAATAGTTACGTTTACGTCATATATTTTTGAAATACGTGATTCGTAGTCATAGTTTTTACATGCAGACCACAAAAAACGTGAAACTTTGCATCCTCACACAGATTACCTACCTATTTTTATACCTTTCATGAAAATGAAATGGTATATTAATTTCGTCACGAAACCGAAAATTGTAAGTCCTTAAAGGAAAATAGATAGACCCACCATTAAGTATACCGAAATAATCAGGTTGAAGAGCTGAGTTGATTTAGCCATGTCCGTCTGTCCGTCTGTCTGTTTGTATGCAAACTAGTCCCTAAATTTTTGAGATATCTTGATAAAATTTGGTGAGCGGGTGTATTTGGGTGTCCGATTAGACATTTGTCGGAACCGACCGGATCGGACCACTATAGCATATATCCTCCATACAACCGATTTTTCAGAAAAAGGGGTTTTTTGTAATATCTTACCCAATTTAACAGATTGAAGCTTCAAACTTCACCATATACTTTCGTATATTGCACATATTGTTGCCTGAAAAAATTGATGAGATCGGTCGTATATATAGTATATATCCCCCACAACCGATTGTTCAGATAAGGAACTTTTCGTAATTTCTACCCCATTTTAACAGCTATAAGCTTCAAATTTCACCGATTGCTTACGTATATAGCATATATTGTTGTTTGAAAAAATCATAGAGATCGGTTGTCTATATAGTATATATCTCATACAACCGATTGTTCAGATAAGAAACTTTTCGCAATTTCTACCCCATTTTAACAGCTATAAGCTTAAAATTTCACCGATTGCTTACGTATATAGAATATATTGTTGTCTGAAAAAATCATAGAGATCGGTTGTATATATAGTATATATCTCACACAACCGATTGTTCAGATAAGAAACTTTTCGCAATCTCTACCCCATTTTAACAGCTAGAAGCTTCAAATTTCAGCAAATGCTTAAGTATATAGCATATATTGTTGTCTGAAAAAAATCATAGAGATCGGTTGTATATATAGTATATATCTCATACAACCGATTGTTCAGATAAGAAACTTTGCGCAATTTCTGCCCCGTTTTAACAGCTAGAAGCTTCAAATTTCACAAAATGCTTACGTATATAGCATATATTGTTGTCTGAAAAAATCATAGAGATCGGTGGTATATATATTATATACTTCATATAAACTCTCATTTTTGCCCCTATTTTACGGCTAGAAGCTTCAAAATTCATCAAATTTCATCAAATAGTTACGTTTACGTCATATATTTTTGAAATACGTGATTCGTAGTCATACTTTTTACATGCAGACCACAAAAAACGTGAAGCTTTGCATCCTCACACAGATTACCTACCTATTTTTATACCTTTCATGAAAATGAAATGGTATATTAATTTCGTCACGAAACCGAAAATTGTAAGTCCTTAAAGGAAAATAGATAGACCCCACCATTAAGTATACCGAAATAATCAGGTTGAAGAGCTGAGTTGATTTAGCCATGTCCGTCTGTCCGTCTGTCTGTTTGTATGCAAACTAGTCCCTCAATTTTTGAGATATCTTGATAAAATTTGGTGAGCGGGTGTATTTGGGTGTCCCGATTAGACATTTGTCGGAACCGACCGGATCGGACCACTATAGCATATATCCTCCATACAACCGATTTTTCAGAAAAAGGGGTTTTTTCTAATATCTTACCCAATTTAACAGATTGAAGCTTCAAACTTCACCATATACTTTCGTATATTGCACATATTGTTGCCTGAAAAAATTGATGAGATCGGTCGTATATATAGTATATATCCCCCACAACCGATTGTTCAGATAAGGAACTTTTCGTAATTTCTACCCTATTTTAACAGCTATAAGCTTCAAATTTCACCGATTGCTTACGTATATAGCATATATTGTTGTCTGAAAAAATCATACAGATCGGTTGTATATATAGTATATATCTCATACAACCGATTGTTCAGATAAGAAACTTTTCGCAATTTCTACCCCATTTTAAAAGCTATAAGCTTAAAATTTCACCGATTGCCTACGTATATAGCATATTATGTTGTCTGAAAAAATCATAGAGATCGGTTGTATATATAGTATATATCTCACACAACCGATTGTTCAGATAAGAAACTTTTCGCAATCTCTACCCCATTTTAACAGCTAGAAGCTTCAAATTTCAGCAAATGCTTAAGTATATAGCATATATTGTTGTCTGAAAAAATCATAGAGATCGGTTGTATATATAGTATATATCTCATACAACCGATTGTTCAGATAAGAAACTTTGCGCAATTTCTGACCCGTTTTAACAGCTAGAAGCTTCAAATTTCCCAAATGCTTACGTATATAGCATATATTGTTGTCTGAAAAAATCATAGAGATCGGTGGTATATATATTATATACTTCATATAAACTCTCATTTTTGCCCCTTTTTTACGGCTAGAAGCTGCAAAATTCATCAAATTTCATCAAATAGTTACGTTTACGTCATATATTTTTGAAATACGTGATTCGTAGTCATACTTTTTACATGCAGACCACAAAAAAACGTGAAGCTTTGCATCCTCACACAGATTACCTACCTATTTTTATACCTTTCATGAAAATGAAATGGTATATTAATTTCGTCACGAAACCGAAAATTGTAAGTCCTTAAAGGAAAATAGATAGACCCACCATTAAGTATACCGAAATAATCAGGTTGAAGAGCTGAGTTGATTTAGCCATGTCCGTCTGTCCGTCTGTCTGTTTGTATGCAAACGAGTCCCTAAATTTTTGAGATATCTTGATAAAATTTGGTGAGCGGGTGTATTTGGGTGTCCGATTAGACATTTGTCGGAACCGACCGGATCGGACCACTATAGCATATATCCTCCATACAACCGATTTTTCAGAAAAAGGGGTTTTTTGCAATATCTTACCCAATTTAACAGATTGAAGCTTCAAACTTCACCATATACTTTCGTATATTGCACATATTGTTGCCTGAAAAAATTGATGAGATCGGTCGTATATATAGTATATATCCCCCACAACCGATTGTTCAGATAAGGAACTTTTCGTAATTTCTACCCCATTTTAACAGCTATAAGCTTCAAATTTCACCGATTGCTTACGTATATAGCATATATTGTTGTCTGAAAAAATCATAGAGATCGGTTGTATATATAGTATATATCTCATACAACCGATTGTTCAGATAAGAAACTTTTCGCAATTTCTACCCCATTTTAACAGCTATAAGCTTAAAATTTCACCGATTGCTTACGTATATAGCATATATTGTTGTCTGAAAAAATCATAGAGATCGGTTGTATATATAGTATATATCTCACACAACCGATTGTTCAGATAAGAAACTTTTCGCAATTTCTACCCCATTTTAACAGCTAGAAGCTTCAAATTTCAGCAAATGCTTAAGTATATAGCATATATTGTTGTCTGAAAAAATCATAGAGATCGGTTGTATATATAGTATATATCTCATACAACCGATTGTTCAGATAAGAAACTTTGCGCAATTTCTGCCCCGTTTTAACAGCTAGAAGCTTCAAATTTCACAAAATGCTTACGTATATAGCATATATTGTTGTCTGAAAAAATCATAGAGATCGGTGGTATATATATTATATACTTCATATAAACTCTCATTTTTGCCCCTTTTTTACGGCTAGAAGCTTCAAAATTCATCAAATTTCATCAAATAGTTACGTTTACGTCATATATTTTTGAAATACGTGATTCGTAGTCATACTTTTTACATGCAGACCACAAAAAACGTGAAGCTTTGCATCCTCACACAGATTACCTACCTATTTTTATACCTTTCATGAAAATGAAATGGTATATTAATTTCGTCACGAAACCGAAAATTGTAAGTCCTTAAAGGAAAATAGATAGACCTACCATTAAGTATACCGAAATAATCAGGTTGAAGAGCTGAGTTGATTTAGCCATGTCCGTCTGTCCGTCTGTCCGTCTGTCTGTTTGTATGCAAACTAGTCCCTCAATTTTTGAGATATCTTGATAAAATTTGGTGAGCGGGTGTATTTGGGTGTCCGATTAGACATTTGTCGGAACCGACCGGATCGGACCACTATAGCATATATCCTCCATACAACCGATTTTTCAGAAAAAGGGGTTTTTTCTAATATCTTACCCAATTTAACAGATTGAAGCTTCAAACTTCACCATATACTTTCGTATATTGCACATATTGTTGCCTGAAAAAATTGATGAGATCGCTCGTATATATAGTATATATCCCCCACAACCGATTGTTCAGATAAGGAACTTTTCGTAATTTCTACCCTATTTTAACAGCTATAAGCTTCAAATTTCACCGATTGCTTACGTATATAGCATATATTGTTGTCTGAAAAAATCATAGAGATCGGTTGTATATATAGTATATATCTCATACAACCGATTGTTCAGATAAGAAACTTTTCGCAATTTCTACCCCATTTTAACAGCTATAAGCTTAAAATTTCACCGATTGCCTACGTATATAGCATATTATGTTGTCTGAAAAAATCATAGAGATCGGTTGTATATATAGTATATATCTCACACAACCTATTGTTCAGATAAGAAACTTTTCGCAATCTCTACCCCATTTTAACAGCTAGAAGCTTCAAATTTCAGCAAATGCTTAAGTATATAGCATATATTGTTGTCTGAAAAAATCATAGAGATCGGTTGTATATATAGTATATATCTCATACAACCGATTGTTCAGATAAGAAACTTAGCTCAATTTCTGCCCCGTTTTAACAGCTAGAAGCTTCAAATTTCACAAAATGCTTACGTATATAGCATATATTGTTGTCTGAAAAAATCATAGAGATCGGTGGTATATATATTATATACTTCATATAAACTCTCATTTTTGCCCCTTTTTTACGGCTAGAAGCTTCAAAATTCATCAAATTTCATCAAATAGTTACGTTTACGTCATATATTTTTGAAATACGTGATTCGTAGTCATAGTTTTTACATGCAGACCACAAAAAACGTGAAGCTTTGCATCCTCACACAGATTACCTACCTATTTTTATACCTTTCATGAAAATGAAATGGTATATTAATTTCGTCACGAAACCGAAAATTGTAAGTCCTTAAAGGAAAATAGATAGACCCACCATTAAGTATACCGAAATAATCAGGTTGAAGAGCTGAGTTGATTTAGCCATGTCCGTCTGTCCGTCTGTCCGTCTGTCCGTCTGTCTGTTTGTATGCAAACTAGTCCCTCAATTTTTGAGATATCTTGATAAAATTTGGTGAGCGGGTGTATTTGGGTGTCCGATTAGACATTTGTCGGAACCGACCGGATCGGACCACTATAGCATATATCCTCCATACAACCGATTTTTCAGAAAAAGGGGTTTTTTGTAATATCTTACCCAATTTAACAAATTGAAGCTTCAAACTTCACCATATACTTTCGTATATTGCACATATTGTTGCCTGAAAAAATTGATGAGATCGGTCGTATATATAGTATATATCCCCCACAACCGATTGTTCAGATAAGGAACTTTTCGTAATTTCTACCCTATTTTAACAGCTATAAGCTTCAAATTTCACCGATTGCTTACGTATATAGCATATATTGTTGTCTGAAAAAATCATAGAGATCGGTTGTATATATAGTATATATCTCATACAACCGATTGTTCAGATAAGAAACTTTTCGCAATTTCTACCCCATTTTAACAGCTATAAGCTTAAAATTTCACCGACTGCCTACGTATATAGCATATTATGTTGTCTGAAAAAATCATAGAGATCGGTTGTATATATAGTATATATCTCACACAACCGATTGTTCAGATAAGAATCTTTTCGCAATTTCTACCCCATTTTAACAGCTAGAAGCTTCAAATTTCAGCAAATGCTTAAGTATATAGCATATATTGTTGTCTGAAAAAATCATAGAGATCGGTTGTATATATAGTATATATCTCATACAACCGATTGTTCAGATAAGAAACTTTGCGCAATTTCTGCCCCGTTTTAACAGCTAGAAGCTTCAAATTTCACAAAATGCTTACGTATATAGCATATATTGTTGTCTGAAAAAATCATAGAGATCGGTGGTATATATATTATATACTTCATATAAACTCTCATTTTTGCCCCTTTTTTACGGCTAGAAGCTTCAAAATTCATCAAATTTCATCAAATAGTTACGTTTACGTCATATATTTTTGAATTACGTGATTCGTAGTCATACTTTTTACATGCAGACCACAAAAAACGTGAAGCTTTGCATCCTCACACAGATTACCTACCTATTTTTATACCTTTCATGAAAATGAAATGGTATATTAATTTCGTCACGAAACCGAAAATTGTAAGTCCTTAAAGGAAAATAGATAGACCCACCATTAAGTATACCGAAATAATCAGGTTGAAGAGCTGAGTTGATTTAGCCATGTCCGTCTGTCCGTCTGTTTGTATGCAAACTAGTCCCTAAATTTTTGAGATATCTTGTTAAAATTAGGTGAGCGGGTGTATTTGAGTGTCCGATTAGACATTTGTCGGAACCGACCGGATCGGACCACTATAGCATATATCCTCCATACAACCGATTTTTCAGAAAAAGGGGTTTTTTGTAATATCTTACCCAATTTAACAGATTGAAGCTTCAAACTTCACCATATACTTTCGTATATTGCACATATTGTTGCCTGAAAAAATTGATGAGATCGGTCGTATATATAGTATATATCCCCCACAACCGATTGTTCAGATAAGGAACTTTTCGTAATTTCTACCCTATTTTAACAGCTATAAGCTTCAAATTTCACCGATTGCTTACGTATATAGCATATATTGTTGTCTGAAAAAATCATAGAGATCGGTTGTATATATAGTATATATCTCATACAACCCATTGTTCAGATAAGAAACTTTTCGCAATTTCTACCCCATTTTAACAGCTATAAGCTTAAAATTTCACCGACTGCCTACGTATATAGCATATTATGTTGTCTGAAAAAATCATAGAGATCGGTTGTATATATAGTATATATCTCACACAACCGATTGTTCAGATAAGAAACTTTTCGCAATTTCTACCCCATTTTAACAGCTAGAAGCTTCAAATTTCAGCAAATGCTTAAGTATATAGCATATATTGTTGTCTGAAAAAATCATAGAGATCGGTTGTATATATAGTATATATCTCATACAACCGATTGTTCAGATAAGAAACTTTGCGCAATTTCTGCCCCGTTTTAACAGCTAGAAGCTTCAAATTTCACAAAATGCTTACGTATATAGCATATATTGTTGTCTGAAAAAATCATAGAGATCGGTGGTATATATATTATATACTTCATATAAACTCTCATTTTTGCCCCTTTTTTACGGCTAGAAGCTTCAAAATTCATCAAATTTCATCAAATAGTTACGTTTACGTCATATATTTTTGAATTACGTGATTCGTAGTCATACTTTTTACATGCAGACCACAAAAAACGTGAAGCTTTGCATCCTCACACAGATTACCTACCTATTTTTATACCTTTCATGAAAATGAAATGGTATATTAATTTCGTCACGAAACCGAAAATTGTAAGTCCTTAAGGAAAATAGATAGACCCACCATTAAGTATACCGAAATAATCAGGTTGAAGAGCTGAGTTGATTTAGCCATGTCCGTCTGTCCGTCTGTCCGTCTGTCTGTTTGTATGCAAACTAGTCCCTAAATTTTTGAGATATCTTGATAAAATTTGGTGAGCGGGTGTATTTGGGTGTCCGATTAGACATTTGTCGGAACCGACCGGATCGGACCACTATAGCATATATCCTCCATACAACCGATTTTTCAGAAAAAGGGGTTTTTTGTAATATCTTACCCAATTTAACAGATTGAAGCTTCAAACTTCACCATATACTTTCGTATATTGCACATATTGTTGCCTGAAAAAATTGATGAGATCGGTCGTATATATAGTATATATCCCCCACAACCGATTATTCAGATAAGGAACTTTTCGTAATTTCTACCCCATTTTGACAGCTATAAGCTTCAAATTTCACCGATTGCTTACGTATATAGCATATATTGTTGTCTGAAAAAATCATAGAGATCGGTTGTATATATAGTATATATCTCATACAACCGATTGTTCAGATAAGAAACTTTTCGCAATTTCTACCCCATTTTAACAGCTATAAGCTTAAAATTTCACCGATTGCTTACGTATATAGCATATATTGTTGTCTGAAAAAATCATAGAGATCGGTTGTATATATAGTATATATCTCACACAACCGATTGTTCAGATAAGAAACTTTTCGCAATTTCTACCCCATTTTAACAGCTAGAAGCTTCAAATTTCAGCAAATGCTTAAGTATATAGCATATATTGTTGTCTGAAAAAATCATAGAGATCGGTGGTATATATATTATATACTTCATATAAACTCTCATTTTTGCCCCTTTTTTACGGCTAGAAGCTTCAAAATTCATCAAATTTCATCAAATAGTTACGTTTACGTCATATATTTTTGAAATACGTGATTCGTAGTCATACTTTTTACATGCAGACCACAAAAAACGTGAAGCTTTGCATCCTCACACAGATTACCTACCTATTTTTATACCTTTCATGAAAATGAAATGGTATATTAATTTCGTCACGAAACCGAAAATTGTAAGTCCTTAAAGGAAAATAGATAGACCCACCATTAAGTATACCGAAATAATCAGGTTGAAGAGCTGAGTTGATTTAGCCATGTCCGTCTGTCCGTCTGTCCGTCTGTCTGTTTGTATGCAAACTAGTCCCTCAATTTTTGAGATATCTTGATAAAATTTGGTGAGCGGGTGTATTTGGGTGTCCGATTAGACATTTGTCGGAACCGACCGGATCGGACCACTATAGCATATATCCTCCATACAACCGATTTTTCAGAAAAAGGGGTTTTTTCTAATATCTTACCCAATTTAACAGATTGAAGCTTCAAACTTCACCATATACTTTCGTATATTGCACATATTGTTGCCTGAAAAATTGATGAGATCGGTCGTATATATAGTATATATCCCCCACAACCGATTGTTCAGATAAGGAACTTTTCATAATTTCTACCCTATTTTAACAGCTATAAGCTTCAAATTTCACCGATTGCTTACGTATATAGCATATATTGTTGTCTGAAAAAATCATAGAGATCGGTTGTATATATAGTATATATCTCATACAACCGATTGTTCAGATAAGAAACTTTTCACAATTTCTACCCCATTTTAACAGCTATAAACTTAAAATTTCACCGATTGCCTACGTATATAGCATATTATGTTGTCTGAAAAAATCATAGATATCGGTTGTATATATAGTATATATCTCACACAACCTATTGTTCAGATAAGAAACTTTTCGCAATCTCTACCCCATTTTAACAGCTAGAAGCTTCAAATTTCAGCAAATGCTTAAGTATATAGCATATATTGTTGTCTGAAAAAATCATAGAGATCGGTTGTATATATAGTATATATCTCATACAACCGATTGTTCAGATAAGAAACTTTGCGCAATTTCTGCCCCGTTTTAACAGCTAGAAGCTTCAAATTTCACAAAATTCTTACGTATATAGCATATATTGTTGTCTGAAAAAATCATAGAGATCGGTGGTATATATATTATATACTTCATATAAACTCTCATTTTTGCCCCTTTTTTACGGCTAGAAGCTTCAAAATTCATCAAATTTCATCAAATAGTTACGTTTACGTCATATATTTTTGAATTACGTGATTCGTAGTCATACTTTTTACATGCAGACCACAAAAAACGTGAAGCTTTGCATCCTCACACAGATTACCTACCTATTTTTATACCTTTCATGAAAATGAAATGGTATATTAATTTCGTCACGAAACCGAAAATTGTAAGTCCTTAAAGGAAAATAGATAGACCCACCATTAAGTATACCGAAATAATCAGGTTGAAGAGCTGAGTTGATTTAGCCATGTCCGTCTGTCCGTCTGTTTGTATGCAAACTAGTCCCTAAATTTTTGAGATATCTTGTTAAAATTAGGTGAGCGGGTGTATTTGAGTGTCCGATTAGACATTTGTCGGAACCGACCGGATCGGACCACTATAGCATATATCCTCCATACAACCGATTTTTCAGAAAAAGGGGTTTTTTGTAATATCTTACCCAATTTAACAGATTGAAGCTTCAAACTTCACCATATACTTTCGTATATTGCACATATTGTTGCCTGAAAAAATTGATGAGATCGGTCGTATATATAGTATATATCCCCCACAACCGATTGTTCAGATAAGGAACTTTTCGTAATTTCTACCCTATTTTAACAGCTATAAGCTTCAAATTTCACCGATTGCTTACGTATATAGCATATATTGTTGTCTGAAAAAATCATAGAGATCGGTTGTATATATAGTATATATCTCATACAACCCATTGTTCAGATAAGAAACTTTTCGCAATTTCTACCCCATTTTAACAGCTATAAGCTTAAAATTTCACCGACTGCCTACGTATATAGCATATTATGTTGTCTGAAAAAATCATAGAGATCGGTTGTATATATAGTATATATCTCACACAACCGATTGTTCAGATAAGAAACTTTTCGCAATTTCTACCCCATTTTAACAGCTAGAAGCTTCAAATTTCAGCAAATGCTTAAGTATATAGCATATATTGTTGTCTGAAAAAATCATAGAGATCGGTTGTATATATAGTATATATCTCATACAACCGATTGTTCAGATAAGAAACTTTGCGCAATTTCTGCCCCGTTTTAACAGCTAGAAGCTTCAAATTTCACAAAATGCTTACGTATATAGCATATATTGTTGTCTGAAAAAATCATAGAGATCGGTGGTATATATATTATATACTTCATATAAACTCTCATTTTTGCCCCTTTTTTACGGCTAGAAGCTTCAAAATTCATCAAATTTCATCAAATAGTTACGTTTACGTCATATATTTTTGAATTACGTGATTCGTAGTCATACTTTTTACATGCAGACCACAAAAAACGTGAAGCTTTGCATCCTCACACAGATTACCTACCTATTTTTATACCTTTCATGAAAATGAAATGGTATATTAATTTCGTCACGAAACCGAAAATTGTAAGTCCTTAAAGGAAAATAGATAGACCCACCATTAAGTATACCGAAATAATCAGGTTGAAGAGCTGAGTTGATTTAGCCATGTCCGTCTGTCCGTCTGTCCGTCTGTCTGTTTGTATGCAAACTAGTCCCTAAATTTTTGAGATATCTTGATAAAATTTGGTGAGCGGGTGTATTTGGGTGTCCGATTAGACATTTGTCGGAACCGACCGGATCGGACCACTATAGCATATATCCTCCATACAACCGATTTTTCAGAAAAAGGGGTTTTTTGTAATATCTTACCCAATTTAACAGATTGAAGCTTCAAACTTCACCATATACTTTCGTATATTGCACATATTGTTGCCTGAAAAAATTGATGAGATCGGTCGTATATATAGTATATATCCCCCACAACCGATTATTCAGATAAGGAACTTTTCGTAATTTCTACCCCATTTTGACAGCTATAAGCTTCAAATTTCACCGATTGCTTACGTATATAGCATATATTGTTGTCTGAAAAAATCATAGAGATCGGTTGTATATATAGTATATATCTCATACAACCGATTGTTCAGATAAGAAACTTTTCGCAATTTCTACCCCATTTTAACAGCTATAAGCTTAAAATTTCACCGATTGCTTACGTATATAGCATATATTGTTGTCTGAAAAAATCATAGAGATCGGTTGTATATATAGTATATATCTCACACAACCGATTGTTCAGATAAGAAACTTTTCGCAATTTCTACCCCATTTTAACAGCTAGAAGCTTCAAATTTCAGCAAATGCTTAAGTATATAGCATATATTGTTGTCTGAAAAAATCATAGAGATCGGTGGTATATATATTATATACTTCATATAAACTCTCATTTTTGCCCCTTTTTTACGGCTAGAAGCTTCAAAATTCATCAAATTTCATCAAATAGTTACGTTTACGTCATATATTTTTGAAATACGTGATTCGTAGTCATACTTTTTACATGCAGACCACAAAAAACGTGAAGCTTTGCATCCTCACACAGATTACCTACCTATTTTTATACCTTTCATGAAAATGAAATGGTATATTAATTTCGTCACGAAACCGAAAATTGTAAGTCCTTAAAGGAAAATAGATAGACCCATCATTAAGTATACCGAAATAATCAGGTTGAAGAGCTGAGTTGATTTAGCCATGTCCGTCTGTCCGTCTGTCCGTCTGTCTGTTTGTATGCAAACTAGTCCCTAAATTTTTGAGATATCTTGATAAAATTTGGTGAGCGGGTGTATTTGGGTGTCCGATTAGACATTTGTCGGAACCGACCGGATCGGACCACTATAGCATATATCCTCCATACAACCGATTTTTCAGAAAAAGGGGTTTTTTGTAATATCTTACCCAATTTAACAGATTGAAGCTTCAAACTTCACCATATACTTTCGTATATTGCAGATATTGTTGCCTGAAAAAATTGATGAGATCGGTCGTATATATAGTATATATCCCCCACAACCGATTGTTCAGATAAGAAACTTTTCGCAATTTCTACCCCATTTTAACAGCTATAAGCTTAAAATTTCACCGATTGCTTACGTATATAGCATATATTGTTGTCTGAAAAAATCATAGAGATCGGTTGTATATATAGTATATATCTCACACAACCGATTGTTCAGATAAGAAACTTTTCGCAATTTCTACCCCATTTTAACAGCTAGAAGCTTCAAATTTCGGCAAATGCTTAAGTATATAGCATATATTGTTGTCTGAAAAAATCATAGAGATCGGTTGTATATATAGTATATATCTCATACAACCGATTGTTCAGATAAGAAACTTTGCGCAATTTCTGCCCCGTTTTAACAGCTAGAAGCTTCAAATTTCACAAAATGCTTACGTATATAGCATATATTGTTGTCTGAAAAAATCATAGAGATCGGAGGTATATATATTATATACTTCATATAAACTCTCATTTTTGCCCCTTTTTTACGGCTAGAAGCTTCAAAATTCATCAAATTTCATCAAATAGTTACGTTTACGTCATATATTTTTGAAATACGTGATTCGTAGTCATACTTTTTACATGCAGACCACAAAGAACGTGAAGCTTTGCATCCTCACACAGATTACCTACCTATTTTTTATTTTATATTTATCTTAAAAATCGTTTAGATATGTTCAAATTTCACTAAATACTTACGTGTATAGCATATATTGTTGTCTGAGAAAATCATAGATACCGGTGGTATATATAGTATATATCCCATACAACCGATTGTTCAGATAAGAAACTTTGCGCAATTTCTTCCCCATTTTAACAGCTAGAAGCTTCAACTTTCACCAAATGCTTACGTGTATAGCATATATTGTTGTCTGAAAAAATCATTGAGATCGATGGTATATATAGTATATATCTTATACAACCGATTGTTCAGTTAAGAAACTTTGCGCAATTTCTGCCCCTTTTTAACAGCTAGACGCTTCAAATTTCACCATATGCTTACGTATATAGCATATATTGTTGTCTGAAAAAATCATAGAGATCGGTGGTATATATATTATATACTTCATATAAACTGTCATTTTTGCCCCTTTTTTACGGCTAGAAGCTTCAAAATTCATCAAATTTCATCAAATAGTTACGTTTACGTCATATATTTTTGAAATACGTGATTCGTAGTCATAGTTTTTACATGCAGACCACAAAAAACGTGAAGCTTTGCATCCTCACACAGATTACCTACCTATTTTTTATTTTATATTTATCTTAAAAATTGTTTAGATATGTTCAAATTTCACTAAATGCTTACGTGTATAGCATATATTGTTGTCTGAGAAAATCATAGATACCGGTGGTATATATAGTATATATCCCATACAACCGATTGTTCAGATAAGAAACTTTGCGCAATTTCTTCCCCATTTTAACAGCTAGAAGGTTCAAATTTGATCAAATGCTTACTTGTATAGCATATATTGTTGTCTGAAAAAATCATAAACTCAATTTTTGCCCCCTTTTTACGGCTAGAAGCTTCAAAATTCATCAAATTTCATCAAATAGTTACGTTTACGCAATATATTGTTGAAATACGTGATTCGCAGTCATAGTTTTTACACGCAGACCACAAAAAACCAGAAACTTTGCATCCTCACACAAAGTACCTACCTGTTTTTAATTTTATATTTATCTTAAAAATCGTTAAGGTATGCAGATCTGTTCACTATATATTTCTTATCTTATACATCCGATTATTCGGAGATTACGAACGGGATAAGATTATTGTTCAGCCCCATTCATGAAAGGTATGAAGTCTTCGGCACAGCCGAAGACAGTCCCGTTCTTACTTGTTTATTTTATATTTATCTTAAAAATCGTTTAGATATGTTCAAATTTCACTAAATACTTACGTGTATAGCATATATTGTTGTCTGAGAAAATCATAGATACCGTAGGTATATATAGTATATATCCCATACAACCGATTGTTCAGATAAGAAACTTTGCGCAATTTCTTCCCCATTTTAACAGCTAAAAGCTTCAACTTTCACCAAATGCTTACGTGTATAGCATATATTGTTGTCTGAAAAAATCATTGAGATCGATGGTATATATAGTATATATCTCATACAACCGATTGTTCAGTTAAGAAACTTTGCGCAATTTCTGCCCCTTTTTAACAGCTAGACGCTTCAAATTTCACCATATGCTTACGTATATAGCATATATTGTTGTCTGAAAAAATCATAGAGATCGGTGGTATATATATTATATACTTCATATAAACTGTCATTTTTGCCCCTTTTTTACGGCTAGAAGCTTCAAAATTCATCAAATTTCATCAAATAGTTACGTTTACGTCATATATTTTTGAAATACGTGATTCGTAGTCATAGTTTTTACATGCAGACCACAAAAAACGTGAAGCTTTGCATCCTCACACAGATTACCTACCTATTTTTTATTTTATATTTATCTTAAAAATTGTTTAGATATGTTCAAATTTCACTAAATGCTTACGTGTATAGCATATATTGTTGTCTGAGAAAATCATAGATACCGGTGGTATATATAGTATATATCCCATACAACCGATTGTTCAGATAAGAAACTTTGCGCAATTTCTTCCCCATTTTAACAGCTAGAAGCTTCAAATTTCACCAAATGCTTACGTGTATAGCATATATTGTTGTCTGAAAAAATCATAGAGATCGGTGGTATATACATATATTATATACCCCATATAAACTCAATAAGATTATTGTTCAGCCCCATTCATGAAAGGTGTGAAGTCTTCGGCACAGCCGAAGACAGTCCCGTTCTTACTTGTTTATTTTATATTTATCTTAAAAATTGTTTAGATATGTTCAAATTTCACTAAATGCTTACGTGTATAGCATATATTGTTGTCTGAGAAAATCATAGATACCGGTGGTATATATAGTATATATCCCATACAACCGATTGTTCAGATAAGAAACTTTGCGCAATTTCTTCCCCATTTTAACAGCTAGAAGCTTCAAATTTCACCAAATGCTTACGTGTATAGCATATATTGTTGTCTGAAAAAATCATAGAGATCGGTGGTATATACATATATTATATACCCCATATAAACTCAATTTTTGCCCCCTTTTTACGGCTAGAAGCTTCAAAATTCATCAAATTTCATCAAATAGTTACGTTTACGCAATATATTGTTGAAATACGTGATTCGCAGTCATAGTTTTTACACGCAGACCACAAAAAACCAGAAACTTTGCATCCTCACACAAAGTACCTACCTGTTTTTAATTTTATATTTATCTTAAAAATCGTTAAGGTATGCAGATCTGTTCACTATATATTTCTTATCTTATACATCCGATTATTCGGAGATTACGAACGGAATAAGATTATTGTTCAGCCCCATTCATGAAAGGTATGAAGTCTTCGGCACAGCCGAAGACAGTCCCGTTCTTACTTGTTTTATACTGACTTTATTGTTAATTATCACATTTTTACTTACCAAACATAGCTGCTCTCTTATGCGACATTTTTGCAAATCGTGTATGAAATAAACGCGGCAGTAAACATAAACAGAGAAACTGAAAGAACAGTAAGGAGAGAGTATATGTGTTCCTTCCATTGCGACATCGTTTGAGTGAAATAACAAAATATTCGCAATTTTTTTACTATGAAAACTATTGTCCACATATGTGGACATTAACATCGAAGAGGTTATGCCTATTGTTATTTTATTAAGTGCTCATATAATAACCAACTGAATCGTTTTAAAATATATAGCGGTGTTGATGCTCCAAAAAAGTTTTTTAAAAGTATGTTCGATGATGTTTTAGATATTTTGCCACCTATATTTCAGTAAAATAGTTATAATGCATCCATTAACTGCCATCCAACTTAGGCGTCAAAACGAGGATATATTTTGCCATATTTGTGGAATGGAACTTTTATTAAATGATAGGGTAGCAGAATATTGCCATTTAACTGGTGAATATAGAGGGCCAGCACATAATAAATGTAATTTAGAAATATCAGATATCAAATTTTATTCCAGAATTTTTTCATAATTTATCTAAATTTGATTGTCATTTATTTATTAAAGAGTTGTCATCTGTAGAGGGGGATATAAATATTATTCCCTTAAACAAAAAGTTGTATATTTCAATATAAAAGAGAATATATGTTAATAATAAAGATACCATTGAACTTAGGTTTTTAGATTAATTTCGATTCATGCCTTCTAGCTTAGACAGTTTAGCTAAGAATTTAAGTAATAATGATTTAGAAATAACAAAGGCTGATTTCCCCAACGATCATCACTTTGATTTAATGAAACGTAAAAGTATTTTTCCATATGACTACTTAGATTCAGAAGAACTTCTCAACGAAACACAATTACCTGATCGTTCACATTTCTTTATTAAATTATCAAATGAATCGTGTGGTTCGATAATTATCAGCATGCATAAAATGTTTGGACAACATTTAATTGTTCCAATTTATTAGATTATTTATTATTATATCTAAAAGTAGATGTGCTACTCCTGACATTTTTGAAAATTTTAGAAAATTATGTAAAGGAATTTATCGACTAGACCCTTGTCAATATTATACATCTCCAGGATTATCTTGGGACGCAATGCTCAAAATAACTAGAATAGAATTAGAATTGTTTACTGATGAAAACATGCATAATTTTATAATGTCGGGAATTAGGGCGATTGTTCAATGTTGCAAACGGCGTTCAGTTGCTAACAATAAATATTTAAGTGATTACGATGCGACTAAGTCTTCAAATTATATAATTAATTTAGATGTTAATAATTTATATGGTTATGCTATGTCACAATATCTCCCTCATAATAATTTTGAATTGATTGAAAACGTAGAGGAGTTTGACGTTTTTAGCATACCAGAAGATTCTTTAGTCGGATACATATTAGAAGTAGATTTAGATTATCCCATAACCATTCACAATATTCATAATGATTTACCATTTTGTTTTGAAAATAAAAAAATTGGTTCAATGAAAAACTGAAAGTTGATTGGTGATTTGAGAAACAAAATGAAATATATTATTCTTTATAGAAATTTACAACAATGTATTAAACATGGACTTGTATTAAAGAAAATTCATAGAATTCTACAATTTAATCAATCAGGTTGGTTAAAAAATATATTGATTTAAATAATTATCATAGAACATTAGCAGAAAATAAATTTGAGGAAAATTTCTTTAAATTATGGAATAATGCTGTGTATGAGAAAACTATGGAAAATGTAGATAAAAGAGTAGATGCTAAATTAGTAAAAAATTGGGAAAATACTAGTATTGGGGGAAGAGGTAGGAAAAAAATAGGTGCTACGGCCTTAATAGCAAAACCAAATTGCCATAGTATAAGCAAATTTTCTAATAATTTAATAGCGATTTAATTGAAACAAGTGTCAACTCTGTACAATAAACCGATACATATTGATTTTACCGTATTAGAACTTTCTAAATTTAAAATGTATAGTTTTCATTATGATTATATCAAAGAGAAATATAACAAGTAAGGAAGGCTAAGTTCGGGTGTAACCGAACATTACATACTCAGTTGAGAGCTACGGAGACAAAATAAGGAAAATCACCATGTAGGAAAATGAACCTAGGGTAACCCTGGAATGTGGTTGTATGACATGTGTATCAAATGGAAGGTATTAAAGAGTATTTTAAGAGAGAGTAGACCAGAGTTCTATAGATGGACGCCATTTAGAGATATCGCCATAAAGGTGGACCAGGGCTGACTCTAGAATTTGTTTGTACGATATGGGTATCAAATGAAAAGTGTTACTAAGCATTTTAAGAGGGAGTGGGCCTTAGGTCTATCGGTGGACACCTTTTCGAGATATCGCCCTTAAGGTGGGCCAGGGGTGACTCTAGAATGTGTTTGTACGATATGGGTATCAAATGAAAGGTGGTAATGAGTATTTTAAAAGGGAATGGGCTTTAGTTCTATAGGTGAACGCCTTTTCGAGAAATCGCCATAAAGGTGGACCAGGGGTGACTCTAGAATATGTTTGTAGGATATGGGTATCAAATGAAAGGCGCTAATGAGTATTTTGAAAGGGAGTGATCCTTAGTTCCATAGGTGGACGCCGTTTCGAGATATCGCCATAAAGGTGGACCAGGGGTGACTCTAGAATGTGTTTGTACGATATGGGAATCAAATGAAAGGTGTTACTGAGCATTTTAAGAGGGAGTGGGCATTAGGTCTATAGGTGGACGCCTTTTCGAGATATCGCCATTAGGGTGGGCCAGGGGTGACTCTAGAATGTTTGTACGATATAGGTATCAAACGAAAGGTGTTACTGAGCATTTTAAGAGGGAGCGGGCATTAGGTCTATAGGTGGACGCCTTTTAGAAATATCGCCATTAGGGTGGGCCAGGGGTGACTCTAGAATGTGTTTGTACGATATGGGTATCAAATGAAAGGTGGTAATGAGTATTTTAAAAGGGAGTAATCCTTAGTTCTATCGGTGGACACCTTTTCGAGATATCGCCCTTAAGGTGGGCCAGGGGTGACTCTAGAATGTGTTTGTACGATATGGGTATCAAATGAAAGGTGGTAATGAGTATTTTAAAAGGGAATGTGCTTTAGTTCTATAGGTGAACGCCTTTTCGAGAAATCGCCATAAAGGTGGACCAGGGGTGACTCTAGAATATGTTTGTAGGATATGGGTATCAAATGAAAGGCGTTAATGAGTATTTTAAAAGGGAGTGATCCTTAGTTCCATAGGTGGACGCCTTTTCGAGATGTCGCCATAAAGGTGGACCAAGGGTGACTCTAGAATGTTTGTACGATATGGGTATCAGATGAAAGGTGTTACTGAGCATTTTAAGAGGGAGTGGGCATTAGGTCTATAGGTGGACGCCTTTTCGAGATATCGCCATTAGGGTGGGCCAGGGGTGACTCTAGAATGTGTTTGTACGATATGGGTATCAAACGAAAGGTGTTACTGAGCATTTTAAGAGGGAGTGGGCATTAGGTCTATAGGTGGACGCCTTTTCGAGATATCGCAATTAGGGTGGGCCAGGGGTGACTCTTGAATGTTTGTACGATATGGGCATCAAATGAAAGGTGTTACTGAGCATTTTAAGAGGGAGTAGGCATTAGGTCTATAGGTGAACGCCTTTTCGAGATATCGCCATTAGGGTGGGCCAGGGTGACTCTAGAATGTGTTTGTACGATATGGGTATCAAATGAAAGGTGGTAATGAATATTTTAAAAGGGAGTAATCCTTAGTTCTATAGGTGGACGCCTTTTCTAGATATCGCCATAAAGGTGGACCAAGGGTGACTCTAGAATGTTTGTACGATATGGGTATCAAACGAAAGGTGTTACTGAGCATTTTAAGAGGGAGTGGGCATTAGGTCTATAGGTGGACGCCTTTTCGAGATATCGCAATTAGGGTGGGCCAGGGGTGACTCTTGAATGTTTGTACGATATGGGCATCAAATGAAAGGTGTTACTGAGCATTTTAAGAGGGAGTGGGCATTAGGTCTATAGGTGGACGTCTTTTCGAGATATCGCCATTAGGGTGGGCCAGGGGTGACTCTAGAATGTGTTTGTACGATATGGATGTCAAATTAAAGGTATTAATGAGGTTTTTAAAAGCGAGTGGCCCTTAGATGTATATGTGAAGGCGTTTTCGCGATATCGACCAAAATGTGGACCAGGGTGATCCAGAAAATCATCTGTCGGGTACTGCTAATTTATTTATATATACAATACCACGGACAGTATTCCTGCCACGATTCCAAGGGCTGTTGATTTTGCCTTGTAGAACTTTTTCATTTTCTTCTACTTAATATGGTAGGTGTCACAAAAAAAATTTTTTTTTAAAAAGTGGGCGTGTTCCTCATCCGATTTTGCTAATTTTTACTTACCACATATATACTAATAGTAGTAACGTTGCTGCCAAATTTAATGATGATATCTTCAACGACTGCCAAATTACAGCTTGCAAAACTTTTAAATTACCTTCTTGTAAAAGTGGGCGGTGCCACGCCCATTGTCCAAAATCTTACTAATTTTCTATTCTGCGTCAAAAAGTCAACCTATGCACCAAGTTTCATCGCTTTAGCCGCCTTTGGCAATGAATTATCGCATTTTTTCGATTTTTCGAAATTTTCGATATCGAAAAAGTGGGCGTGGTTATAGTCCGATATCGTTCATTTTAAATAGCGATCTGAGATGAGTGCCCAGGAATCTACGTACCAAATTTCATAAAGATACCTCAAAATTTACTCAAGTTATCGTGTTAACGGACAGACGGACGGACGGACATGGCTCAATCAAATTTTTTTTCGATCCTGATGATTTTGATATATGGAAGTCTATATTTATCTCGATTCCTTTATACCTGTAAAACCAACCGTTATCCAATCAAAGTTAATATACTCTGTGAGCTCTGCTCAACTGAGTATAAAAATAATATTGCTTTGAATTATATGGATACTTATTAGTTCATATATGATATTCAAGCTGATGACTTGTGATATTCGTGATGATATTTCAAAATTTTTCGATACATCCTCATATCCAAAGGAAAATATTTATAATTTTCCTCAGTTGAATAAGATGATAGGTATGATGAAAGATGAATGTAATGGGAAGTTAATAAAAGAGTTTATAGGTTTAAGAGCAAAAATGTATTCATTTAAAAATGATAACGATATAAATGAAACTAAAAAAATTAAGGGAATAAAAAAGTGTGTAACTTCTACATTGAGTTTAAGTAATTTCAGAAAATGTCTGTTGGAACATAAATTGTATAATGCATCGATGTATACATTTAGATCTAAATTACATACGGTTTATAAACAAAATATTTATAAAGTAGCTCCAAGCAATATGGATGATAAAGAAATTGTACGAGAAAATCCTATTGATACGTTTATGGTCATTTCGAAACCTTATAGTAGTACTTTACTGTAATACATTTAAGAAAAAATAATAATAAACAATTTATATTTTATATAATTTATTTTTATTAAATACAAATTTTAAACATAATTGACCACATATTACTGTGTTGTGTTTTTCTTTCTGCTCATTATTGTAATGTATTGATGGCTTCAGATAGCTTACCAGTTCAATCGGTGGCTGTAAATTTCCAAAACTATCAAAATATTCTTTTTAGTTTTTCTTAATACTTTCGTGGTCTTAGCAAGATTTGCTAATACAGTCATATGATTATTTGACATGATTTTAAAGGAGCAATCGATAAAATCTGTTACCTATCAGCTGTGTATCTGATAAGAATCTGCTAAACCTGTTACCTATCAGTTGATGATAACAATCTGGTCTGGCATCAATTTTACTTATGTTGAACTGTTATATATTAAACTTGACTTGGGGTTTGCTAACAAGGTCACTGTAACCTTTAATAATGTTACCGGTAATTTCCTTGTACATATTTGTTGTGAAGATCTCTTCTAATTATGAATCGATTTTGTTTTTGCAGATGGTAGGTTTTTATGAATATATTAGTCCACAAGTTGATTAAGTATATACACACCGACACACATATATATACCACAAAACAATTTCGTTGCCTACTTTTAGGCGCACACGTTCTTAAGCTTCAAGCTTTTTTTCTGTTCTGGCCGATGTATAAGAAAAAGCTTAGCCGTTCAGGAGAGGATCGAGCTCAGATTTTAAATGAAGGGCCCTACATTTTTAAAGGGCCGCAAATTTTTAAATGCCCCCTCATATTTCTAATGAGTCCTAGACTTCACCCAAGCGTTTTTAAAGAGTCCCATATATTTCTAATCGAGCGACTGCTCCCCAATTAGAAAGTTCTAATACGGTAAAACCAATATGTTACGGTTTATTGTGCAGAGTTGACACTTGTTTTCATAGAATCGCTATAAAATTTTTAGAAAATTTGCTTAGACTATGGAAATTTGGTTTTGCTATTAAGGCCCTTGCACCTAATTTTTTCCTAACTCTTCCCCCAATACTAGTATTTTCCCAATTTTGTACTAATTGAACATCTACTCTTTTATCTACATTTTCCATAGTTTTCCCACACACAGTATTATTAAATAATTTAAAGAAATTTTCCTCAAACTTATTTGCTGATAATATTCTATGATAATTACTTAAATCAATATATTTTTTTAATCAATCTGATGGAACTTATTTACAATATTTATAAGGAAGTTGATTATAAGATTTTGTATAAGTGACCATAGTTTTGTACGCTTCCACATCCAAACGCTCTAGGTGTGAGCAAATGAAAGTGTCTGTGCCATCTGTGCTGTTAGAATTCGACCAAACACAGTTTTCATAGTGTTCATCGAAATGATTCTTTATTTTACTTAATTTATCTCCATACTCAATTTTTGAATTTTGTGATTACTGAACCTTCATATGAAATGTTTGATAATAACGATCAACATGAATTATTGTTGGACTTCTATCGTACGAAGTGTGCTCATATAATGCTTCCCGTTTATGTAATGTCTTTGTATTGTCTTCTGGAAATTCAAAGCAATAGATATTTAAGGTACTCTGTATATAATTGCTGTAGTAAGAGCATTTAATTCGTATTTCACTGTTATCGGAAACTAAATTTAAATGTGTATAAAAAACCTCTGGGCTTTCAAGAATGCCTCCTATTCTCTTTTCCTTTTCGACGTGTAATTCTTTAAAATTGTTAATAGCCCCTAGAATGGTGTATTCACCTTTTTCACACCATGTGACTCACTCCTTTGATAGCGGTTAGTTGATCTAAAATATCCCCGAGGGCTTTGCGTTGTTCTTGATGTTGTTCATAATAATGATGGTTTGAGCTCAGGAAAACTCTGATATAACAATTGAATTGTTACATTTATTTTTAAACGTAATGAAGTGTTTGGAATATTATATTCAAAACTAGTCTGCTTACTATTTTCAAAATTTCTAAAGCTGTTTATATTTTGTTCTTGATTCATAAATTGATTATAGGGATAACTTGTTCCATAACTTAAGTGAAATAGGTAAATAAGTAAAATGTTTATTAAATTAGCTAATTTCATATCGGTTTTTTATTTTTTTGTTTTTATCTATACACGTGTGAGTCACATTATACAATGATCATATTATATGTTTGTCTATAGTTTTGCACACAAGATATTTCTATATGTGGTCTTTTAAATGAAGTATCCTAGGCTAGAATCGTTTCAATGTCACCATTACTAAGAATTCGTTCAGTTTAAATTTCACGATATTCAAAGCACTTGATGCTCAACATTTTTTCCACATATCTACTATCATAAGTACAACGAATTTGTAGATCAAAATTATCATATTCCAATTTAAAATGTCGATAAAATGCTTATTTTGCCTCAATGATTCTTTCAATATCAGATTCGTTTTCAATGAGCTCTCTACGAAATGCCTCTATAGATTTATCTATAGTAAAAATTCTCATAGGCTTCCCTTTCGTTGAAAAATCACCTTTAGACGGTGGTGCGATTGTTGTGGATGGTGAAAATAATGGTATCGTTGACAGCACTTCAATTTCTAATTCTATTTTATTTCATTATAAATTTAAATTACTATCCGATATGTATTTGAACTAAATATATGCTGATTTTTAAGCACAACGAATTTTTCGTTGGTTGATTTTCACATTACAATCAGTATGAAAATGATATTGACAACGCACAACATCTGGGTGTAAATAGTATAGTCTAGAGAGAATCATTCCATCACATCCAGTACTCTTCTCTTCAATGTTAAACACCAGTTTTGGAGGAACTCTGCTATCCACACACTTTTTTGTCGCCCCTTAACATAAACTTTTAAGTGCTTCAATGTTGACATCAAATAGTCTTTTACAGATTTAAAACTATCGCTTTCATAGGACCATAATAAATTATGGTGGTGTAACAATAACCAATTAGCTTTTCGTTGATTATCCTTTCTCAGATCCGAAAATTCAAATGGAGCAGTTATGCGGAAACAGTGGAATTCTTCATAGTTGAGGACCACAGCTATTTCCTTTACAATAAATCTATTATCGTATGCTTTAAAGCCTTGAACATCTAATGTTGCAAACATTATGGAAATTAGTAAAAAAATATGTTTGTAATGGTAGGCTTTTTATACGTTTAGCACAGAGAGCTGAAGCATAGTTGGGTATAAAAAAGAATTTTTATCATTCCCCCACATATGAGAGGTCATTTAAAAATTTGGGCCCTTTAAACATTTGGAGCCCTCTTTTAAAATCTGAGCTCGATACTCTCCTGCACTGATGAACTTCTAAGCTCTTTGTTTCTTGCAGTCAAAACACAAAACAAACAATTCGAAACTTTTTCTTATAGATCAGCCATAACGCATGCGCCTAAGTGCAGGCACACAAACTTACAAACTAATAAGAATATAAACAAAATGTTTAGTCTTCATATTTATTTGCGGTTTTATGAAATTCTCACGTACATACATATGTATCAGTATGTACACACAAACTTACAATCTAATAAAATGCCAAACAAAATGTTCAATCTTCATATTTAAAAAATTATAATTTATGTATATGCTGTCATATTTAAGGAGCTCAAATGGAAAATCATAAGTTCAATATTAAGATAACTTTTAGTTAATTATGAAATTCTCACATGCATATATATGGGACAGCATGTACATACAAACTAACAATCTAATAAAATGTCAAACAATATGTTCAATCTGCCCCTGATCGGGTGTCTATGTTTTATACTTACGGAAAATCTGATAACGAGTTTGATTAAATGAAATACAGCTTGAGGTTTTATTTACTTATATACATATAATTATGTTTCAATGTTGTACGGTTAAGGTTTCTTATCAGTGTGGTTTAATAAAATTCCATGTACAAACATATGTGACAGTATGTACACACAAACTTACAATCTAATAAAATGCCAAACAAAATGTTCAATCTTCATATTTAAAAAATTATAGTTTATTTATATGCTGTCATGTTTAATGAGCTCAAATGGTTGTAATAAATGTGAGAACATATTTTATTGAAATACAAACAAAAAAATCAAAACTTTGTGATAAAGAAATACTAAGTTCAATACTAAGATGACTTTTAGTTAATTATGAAATTCTCACGTGCATATGGGACAGCATGTACACACAAACTTACAATCTAATAAAATGCCAACAAAATGTTCAATCTACCCCTACGGGAGTCCGACCGCCCCGTTTTGTATACGTATGCTACTACAAGTGCTCATCGGCTCTTTTTGTAGACGAGAAAAAAGGGGATTGGGGGTTGGGTAGCAGTCGCTCGATTTCTTGCTGGGTTCACAAAATTCTCTCACGTACATACATATGCGTCAGTATGTATACAAGACAAAGGCAAGCGGCTCTTTAGAAATCTATGGGACTCTTTAAAAACGCTCCGGTGAAGTCTAGGACTCATTAGAAATATGAGGGGACATTTAAAAATTTGCGGCCCTTTAAAAATGTAGGGCCCCCCTTTTAAAATCTGAGCTCGATCCTCTCCTGAACGGCTAAGCTCTGCTAAAGGCAAAAAGCTCTAAGCTTTTTCTTATAGATCAGCCATAACACAAACCGAAAGAACGGATGTGCCTAAATGTAGGCAACGAAATTGTTTTACTGTTTTGCGGTTTCATAAGTATGCGCCTAAATGTAGGCAACGAAATTGTTCTGCTGTAGGCCGACACACAGTGTGTATATACTTTTCCTTTCTCATTTTGGGTTGGAATTGCCATTTCCCTACTACTTGGCACAAAAGGACCATGTATAATTTTCTATGCGCTCTCCAAATAAAAAGGGTTAGCACATTAGTTTTAAGTTTTTATGATTATTATATTAGTAGTTCACTGTACACTCGTATAAGAATAAGGCAAATATAAAATATTAAAAAAAAAAACAACCAATGGTGGTCGGCAAGCACAGCTGAGCTGCACTTGCGCTTGGTCGCACTGGCCGGATGTTGCCAGACGGAGGGGGCGGACTTAGTCCGAAAATTGGATCATGTTTTCAACAAGCACTTACATAATTGGTCCTATAGATGGTACGCTTTTGTGCACCAAAGTAAATTGCGATATTTGGAGAGATTGTTCGGATATGCAAAAAACGAATTTTATTAATTATAAACAAATAGAGTAATATTTGTTAACAAAAATAGGTCTACGCACTGCGGCTGACTCATACGAATCGATTCATATAACTATTATAAGATTTTCCGTATGCTAAGTGAGCGAAACAGCCTTGCAACTGATTGTATAGAAATTTTGTTAGCGTATTAATATATAGATAACTATCTCCTTGATTTCACCTCGCGAAACCTGACATTGTCACCAAATAAATCATAAGCGGTCTTATTTACAACATACACAAAACAAATGTCGACCGTTTTGGACATCCACGTCGAAAGCATTACGCTATTGACTACCAAAAATACTGAGTGTGACGTTCCATCAGGATCTACTTTTTAGCGAGCATGCATCCGCAATTGTACCAAGAATCCAGAGCCGTAACAGAATCCTCAAATATCTTGACGCGAGCACTTGGGGTAAGGATAAAGAGATGCTCATTACCACTTACAAAGCAACTGGCCGGCCGCTTGCATGCTACGCGTCTCCCACATGGTCACCGAGTCTAAAATTACTCACTGGAAGAAAATACAGGCCTATCAAAACACCGCTCTCAGATCCATACAGGCTATCTTCTTATGTCCCCAGAGCAGCACCTATATAGTGAGCCGAGAGTACTTCCCATTAGGGAGAGAAATGAAATGTTGAGCAAGCAGTTTATTTTGAATACACAGAAACCTGGTCATTCCAACAGTCATTTAATAAAAGAGGCCAAGCCTCCCAGGGTCCTAAGAAGTCATATCCGCACGCATATTGAGGAAGTACGGCACCTAAGATCTTACCCGTATAAAGAAGACGAATACAAAAAGGTCCCCAGTGATATCCACAAAACGGCGGCGGACATCTATGCCAGGAACTTCCCGGCGAGCCCCGTTCTTAAGGTTAAATATCCTGAGTTCGCTGAAGAAGAAAGCAATATCACTAGATAGACGCGCGTCACTCTAGTTCAACTTCGATGTGGATACTCTAACTGGCTAAACTCTTACCTATCCAGAATAAATAACGATATACATAATGTATGTCCTGCTTGCGAAGTGTCCCCCATGACACCAATTGCAATGTGGAACCAACGGTTCTAACACCCGTTTCTCAGTGGTCCACCCCAGCTGAAACTACAGGTTTCTTTGGACTCCCTTTAGAGGATATTGATGACAATTTGTAAGTGGTCGCACCTAATGGATGGGGCAAGGCACTGTTACTACAACAACAACCAGCAGAGATATGGTAGTACAAAGTACATAAGTTCTATTAAGTTAATCTCTCCTCAAAACGTTTAACGCCATAAAAAAATACTTTCTGCGATTTACCTTCGAGGAGATTTAGACCCAGCTTCTCTTCCAATTTACTTCGTCCTACATATTTTATGGCGATTCCGAACGGCATCTGCACGGCAGATGAGTTTTCACTGGGAAGCTTTTCATGGGAGAAATACACTGGGAGTTCTTGCCAAACTACTGGCGAGGGGCAACTACGTTTAGAAAAACTTTTTTTTTATCTGAAAAACACTTTTTTAAACGCCGCAAGTCGATTAGAAATCTTTTTAATCGGGGTTTGATTTGTTTACTGAAAAATAGTAAAATTTATAAATTTTTGGCTTTACCAGCAATTAAAATTTTTTTACGCTCACACATATATTTGAAAAAAATTTCAGCAGCAGAAAATAAGCAAAGTAAAAAAAATAATTTCATTCTATTTTACTTCAGATGTAATTTGAATTGATAAAAGCTGTCGTCGTAAGCAAAAAAAAAAAAACTTGAATATTTTATTGTGCTTTGAAACTATAAGTATTTCATTATCAATTATTTTTAAATTTAAATTTTTTCAGGTTTTTAACAGCCCAAATAAATATGTGTCGACCTACTTACTGAAATACAGCAAAAGTAAAATTTCTTTACTATTTTCCAGCATCTATTTCTGATTTTTTTAGGGGCATACAAACAACTTTGGTTTGATCAAATTGACGCAATAGCCTCTATCGGCTTCTTGTTTTAATGTTGTATTAGCCTTTGAGACAAATACATACATACAAAATGTGACCGTGTTTCGGAAAGATTCTGAGCTTGACTAACCATGAAAAAGCTAGTCGGCTGTCTATGATAGATTAACTGGTGCCATATATAAACGTAGGATACGATACCTACCAACTAGGGTGATTTACCCGGTTTATTCGAAGCGGTTGTTACCCGGTTTTTTCTTAATTTTGTGGCCGGTTTTTTTTTACCTAAAATTTCGAATATCGAATAACCCGATTTTTTTCTTCTGTTAACCGGGTTTTCAGAAGGACTATAAATACAGACCTTTGAAAGTTTATCGAAATACGGCTAACATGTAATTGTATTATCATCTTGTTTTTATTGAAGCGGCAACCACAATATACATATGTATGAGCTTATGTGTTGTATAGTAGCACCGAGGAACAGCTGTTTTGAACGTTTGCAATACGTTTGATGGAAAAATAAAGCAAAAGTAAAATAAAGATGGACGGACAGACGGTGGACATGGCTAAATGAATTTCTTTTTTCGCCCAGATCATTTTGATATATAGAAGTCTATATATAATTTTATGCCGTTACGGGGTACCGTTATGCGAACAAAATTAATATACTCTGTGAGTTATGCTCAGCAGAAAGACATTGAAGGCGCACCAGCCACTTCAGGAAACATCTCCACCGGTCCGTAAAAGCAAAGTTTCTGGGTAAAAATAATTTATAGGGGAAATATTCGCACGCTGTGTTGCAGAAGATGGTATGTCCGTAAAAGCGTTGAGAAAATCACGAGTGGTATTGGTATATTTGCAATCAAAATCCTACACAATGCCAGCTGAGTCGGCAATATGGGAGCATATCGATAGGTTTTATCTTTCAAATCTATCCGAACTAAAAGAAAAAATAATGCGAATAAAAAAGGATAATGGATAAAGGATAGCAGTAGATGACTGGTCTGACAATTCGTATATTAAATATGTTAATAGGATTGGAGGAGATAAAAACGAAAGCTACCGCAAATAACTTAAAGAAAATAATTAACAAAAAACTTGATGATTTTTCTTTATGCTTCGATAATGACATTGTGGCATCGACACAGGACGGGGCTGCAGTTATTGATGCGGAATATCAGCTTTCTTTCAATCATGCCATTCACCTTTGTGTTGTTGACAGAAAATCTTGAAAAATTTTATAACGCATTACTGACTATAATTCCTTCTAGCACATATAGTGAAAGAGCATTTTCTGTCTGAAGTTTCATAAAGACTAAAGAAAAGAATACATCGACCCCGAAACATTTAAATTGTCTTTTATTTTTGAAAGATTACTTTAATCGCAATAAGCAAAGTCTTCACATATGAGGACTTCTTGTTACCATAAATGAATATTATACTGTGAAGTGAGATAAGACTTAATATTCTTTTGTTTATAACTGTATTAAATACACATTGAATGTGTTTGGTTTTTAATAAACGATTTACCTATAGGTATGCTAAATTTTATTTTTAGATGAAAGAAAATTTTATTATTTTGGACAAGTATTAAAAAACCGGCTTATCGGGTTTTCCCCGGGTTTGAGAACTTAAAACCGGTTTTTTTCTAATTAACATTTTTCGAATAATCGGAAGACCGGTTTTTAAAAAAAAGTCGAATAATTGAACACCCTACTACCTACACATATAAAACCTTCAACGTTCACTTTGCCTGATGTTTAAAGGGCTATGACTTGAAGGGATGCGACTGTAATATAAAACCTTATTTCAGTGAAATCTAGCAAAATCTCACTTCACCGCCATTTGAGGTGATCCATACATATAAAAATCTTTATTGCCTTGGTCGTTTTTTTGCATGGGAGAAGTTGAGAAGAGGGTTGCGGCGAAGCAGAGGAAGACGTAAAGGAAAGTCGTACGTAGAAAGGAATATTGAGAGGAATGAAAAAGAAAGAGAGGTAAAGAGAGAGAAAGATGTATCAGGATACAATAGGGAGAGGAAATAATGCTAACTAAATAAAATGAGATTTTAAGATAAGTACTTATTTATAAAATTTAGATTTTATGGGGAGCAACGCTCCATGTAATAGGCGGCAAAAAATGGCGATTACCGGCCTCTCACCCGGTCGGATATGATCTAAATATTTATCTGTCTGGTGGCCGATTTTTTGCAATTTACGTGGATTTAAAAATTAACACCGCACATTAAAAGAGCGATCGTTCACTGGTTGATGTCACTGGTGGATTTAAGCCACCTTGAAGATACACCTGCCCTCACTAGGGTAGGCACCTTATCGTTGGTGTGAGGGCTTAGCCGAACTCCATAGTGCCCGACTATGAAGCGGAGCTGTTTGACACTGACATCTACGCCGTTTCGCCTCATAGGAGGGCGGCGGGATGTCGGTGACCAAGAACTGCCAACCTCCTAATCCAGGGTGTTATTCGGACCGTGCCTATTGGACGATTTGCAGCCAGGAGATAAATTCGGCTGTATTCGAACGAAGCCTTCCCGATACCGGGCCACCTCGGGAAGTATTTATGGCCTTACCACAGTAAGGGGGCTGCTGTGGCGGACGGTTCTTTTCCCGTATATAATACTGGGCCGCTGAGCGCGCCTTGTTGGGCAGGTGGTCGTACCACCAAGATGAACGACTCGTACCTGACTGTAATAAGGACGATGTAAAGGGGAGGACGGAGTCGCAATCCAAGGACGACAAATACGAATTAAGCGATGCGTCGGACTCGGGGAGCGAGAGTAGTGCTGATTCAATGAACTCCGTGTTGGAGAAGCACACAAATGAAAACGGAGTAGAAGAGTGGAGAAGATTACGGAGCAGAGGAAGTAAAAGAGCTCTCTCGCAGTACCGTGCATCACTAAGAATTGTACGACGCTTGGGAGTAGTGGTCGACCCAACAGAAGTGGAGATCGAACGCTTGGAATGGGCCCATGAAGCGGTAGAAGTAGGTCGAAGGCTTTTCAAAAGGTTTGCTGCGAGAAACCCTCTGCAACCGGTACGAGGAGGAAGAAGCGTCGAATGGCGGAATGAAGAGGCAACGTTTGGCGGAAGGCGACAATCCTGCTTTCAAGAGGCAGAAAGGACCCCGTCCTAGAGTCGCGCAGGGCAGTCGCATAGACAATACAAGTAGGCCCAAAGCTGTAAGACAGATGGGCTCCAATAGCGAGGTAGCAACTACCTCGAAAGCCGCGAGTCAGAGGGAAGTTCCAACTACGGAAGTTGGAGATAAGCCAAATGGAGATAATGCTAAGACTCCGGCTTTCTCGGAGGCGCTAAAGGGAGTAATGTCAAAGCAGTCACTGACTGTGGCGCTGGTTGATCGTATCAATCCTTTCGGACAAATGGCTACTGAAAGGTGGAGATCTGTGGAAACGGAGCTTATTAGCTTAATGCTTAATATGATGCGGGAACAGCCAAGTAAGCCCCTTCCAACCTTTGATTCGGGGGGATGGTATCATGGTGTGAAGATGATAGCGTGCGACAACATCGCGAGCTTGCGGTGGATGGAGGAAGTGGTTCCAAACCTCCAAAGGCAAAGCACAAACGCGCGGTCCCTACGGTGCCAAAAGTTAAGGTATGGATACCATGCGTGATGAAGTCGGAGGATACACTGCGATTTATGCAGAAGGTACTTACTGTATCTCGGCCTACCAAGGATGGTCAGTTCTACATCTTCCAAATAAACAAGCAGGCGGAGGATATTTTGTACACGCAGCTTGGCGAAATGTCCTTTGGCACTGGCCAAATTTACATGCGAATCAGGAAAAGAAGTCCCGAGGATAAAAACCCTAACACGCTAGAGGTGGGCGAAGTCAAAAAGGACCTCAAAAGCCTAAGGGAAAAAAGACAGGTGGAGGTCCCCGACGTCACCACGAACGTGCTAGAAGAGGACCAACCGCTAAATGGTGCTGTGACTCGCACAGAGGAAAACCCGGCAGAACAGTCACGAGAGGCTGAAGGGGGCCTCGAGCACTCTAAACCAAAAGGGCAAGGGGAGGACGACGACGTCAAGACGAAGGTGCTGGAGGGGGACAAACAGCCCAATGGTGCTGCGAGTTCTACAGATAAACCGCCAACACAGTAAAGGGGCGTCGAGCGAACTCCTCCTAACCCTTGAGGAGGGTTCGTTTGACGTGGCGCTGATCCAGGAGCCGTGGCTCTCATCGGGAGGAAAGGTTTCTGGACTTATCGCGCGCGGGTTTGGCGTTTGCTAAGCGCAAACGGAAGGGCGGGTGCGAGCTGTAGTAATGGTAAGGAAACAGCTGCATTCATATATGCTGCCTAATTACACCACCAAGGATCTCGTTGCGGTGGCCGTTGAGCAAAAGAATAAGCAGGCATTTATCCTGGCGTCCTGCTACATGGACCATGCTGCGGAGGTTCCACCGATGGAGTGCAAAAGGCTAGTACAGGAGGAAGGGCGCCAAGGGCGGTTGGTCATAGGCGCAGATGAAAATGCGCACCACAATGCGTGGGGAGGAGCAGATACGAACGAGAGAGGCGAATCTCTATTTTGTTACATCCTGCAAACCAATTTGCAGATAGCCAACAGGGGAAATGTCCCTACATACATTGGTCCAACATCCAGCAATGTTTTGGATATTACATTGAGCTCCGGGCGTGATATATTAAGGTGTGATTGGATGGTTCTTGATAGACCATCCTTCTCCGACCATGCGTATATCAGCTTCAGCATCCCCCTTAAGAGGATAGAGAAGGGAGGAACCTTTAGAAACCCTAGGTCAACGAACTGGACTAAATTCCACAAACATGTAGAAACAAAACTGGGACAACCTAAAGAGGTTGCTAATGTAGAGGAACTGGATGAGTCGAATGAACTCCTAACAAGGACGCTTATGACTGCGTATAACAAAGCTTGCCCTCTAAGAAGATTGAGAGGAAAAGCAAAGCCGCCATGGTGGAGCAATGAGCTGAGTCTTCTAAGAAGACAGGTAAAATAAATGTTTAAGCTCGCAAATACCGCGGAAAACGAAGCGCGTCGGGACGAGTACAGGGATCTACTGAGGATCTACAAGCGTGAAATTACCAGGGCGAAGAGAAACTGATGGAAAAGTTTCTGTACGGACATAGAGTGCTCCAGCAAAACAGCACGGTTGAAAAAAGTCCTAGCAAAGGGAAACATAATCCAGGGACTAATAAAGAAAGAGAACGGGGAAAGGTCACGTAATAGTGGGAAATCCCTAGGGGTGCTTCTCGATACACATTTCCCATCGGGAGACGGTTTAGAAGAGCAGACATCACTCACACTTCGATCACGGAGCTAGTAGTGCCGGGCTTGGTGACAGATACCAAGACCGAGTGGGCAGTGAAGACGTTTTCTAAGTTTTAATCGCCGGGCCCAGATGGTATATTCCCGGCCATGCTACAAGTCCCAAGTAGGGCGGTCGTGGAATGGCTTAAAATAATATTCGATGGGTGCATAAGACTTAATCATATACCGCACCCTTGGAGAACTGCTCGTGTAGCTTTTCTACCAAAGGCGAGGGAAGATCGGTCACGTGTATCCCAAAGATTATAGACCCATTAGCTTAACATCACTTCTGCTCAAATCCTTTGAGAGGCTGATAGATGTGTACATAAAGTCCAAAGTGGATGAAAAGCTGCTCTCAACAACACAGCATGCGTACACCAAAGGCAAGTCGGTAGATACCGCATTGCATAGGGTGGTAATAAGCATAGAGGAATCCCTGGAATATAGGGAGTATGCTCTAGGAGCCTTCTTGGACATTTCCTGGGCTTTCAATAATGTTGCAAAATGGGCGAATATGTATGGTCTTAATTACATTAAAGTACATCTTGCCTTAATCAGATGGATCGGCTGCATGTTAAATTGCAGAAAGATAACATCACAATGGGGATTGTACGAGGCCGCGAAATCAGTGGACAGGGGCACGCCGCAGGGAGGGGTGCTATCACTTCTGCTGTGGACGCTGGTTATCAACAAACTGATCAGGCAATTCGATGAGGGACCCGTAAAACTTACGGCTTACGCAGATGACGTTGCAATTATCATAAGTGGAAAGTGCCTTCCAACGATTAGTTCTTTGATGGATCGGGCGCTTCGGGATATTCATACCTGGGCATCTAATGTTGGGTTGAAAGTCAATGCGGAGAAGACGGATATTGTCTTGTTTACAAAGAGGTACAAGGTCCCAAATTGGACCAGGCCAAAGTTAGGAGGGGTGACCTTACAGGAGAAACCTTGCAAAAAATATCTAAGAGTCATCCTAGACAGTAAGCTGCCATGGAAACTCAACGTGGAGGAGAGGGTCAATGGAGTTCTTGTTTGGTGGAAAGCCACACAAAAAATAACATACCTCAAAAAAGGGGGTATGCAGACTATCGATGCTTAGCATTACGGGAGCCCTGAAGACAAATCCGATGGCTGCACTGTATGCCATTCTGCACATTCCACCTGTAGACCTGGTAGAAAAGAACAAAGCATTAACGACCGCAACCAGGCTCCGTGCTTCGGTGCAGCTTGAGCGACGCCCATATGGCCATAGTAGTGTAGCGTCATCAATGACAAGACGAACAGACTACCTGATTCCCTACCTGCGCTTCGAGGGAGATCTTAAGGCCACAATAGAGGTGGACGGTTGGCGCAGGGGTGCGCAAATTGCGGACGAGGCGATACATGTGTACACCAATGGTTCCAAAGTAGTGGAAGGAGTAGGGTCTGTGGTATACTGCGCTGATCCGGAAATAAGCAGATCCTACAGGCTGCCGGATTACTGTAGCGTTTTCCAAGCGGAAATATTAGCCGTAACCTAAGCAGTAGAAACCCTGGAAGAGAATAGCTGAAGCTGCAACCGTTTTAACTTTTGTATTGACAGTCAAGCAGCAATTAAGGCAATAATCTCGCATAGTACAGCATCTAAATGCGTGTTAGAGTGTAAGCAGTCTCTGGAGAGAATCGGGACAGGGAGAAGCATACATCTATATTGGGTCATAGGGCATATGGGAATAGATGGGAATTAAAAAGCGGACGAACTAGCTTAAAAGGGCGCATCCCTTGAAGCTTGCTCCGTAGACGTCCCAATTAGATTGGGCGAGATTAAGCGAAGGCGAGAGGTGCACATGATCGACCAAGCGGGAAAGGCATGGGTTCAAGCGCGGGGCTGTAAGGTGTCGAAGATTATGTGTAGGTCTTACAACCTTAGACTAACACAGTTGCTTCTATCATTAAAAAGAGAGGACTGTAGACTCATGACGGGTATTCTGACTGGACACTGCCTTCTGGCGTCACATGCCTTTAAATTAAGCTTGGTCAGTGGTAGCAGATGTAGGAAGTGCGGGTTGGAGGAGGAAACGATCGAGCACGTTCTGTGCTCGTGTCTTGCACTTGCCAGGCTAAGACTCCAGCTATTAGGAGTGATACAGCTGTCAGATCTAGAAGCAGCAAGTGGCTTAAGTTCTAGGAAGCTTCTAGTATTTGCCAAGAGAACGGAGTTATTTTGCAACATAGGTCTTGGTTTTTGATAGGGTTTTTCAGTTTGGTCGTTAAAACAAACTTCTGGTAACACTACGGACTCAATCAGTCTATGTGAGGTCCTCATGGACCGGCCAGTTCAACCTAACCTAACCTAAGATACACCTGAAATAATGAATGCGTTATTACAACGAAACTAATAGACGATACCATATTCTTATGTCTTCAGAACTCCACTTACACTGTGAGGTGAGAGTAATCACCATTAGGGAGATACATGAAATGCTTTACAAACAGTTTTTGTTGAATACCCATAAACCTGGGCATCCCAGCAGACTTCTAATTGGAGAGGCCCCACCTCACAGGGGCTTTAGAAGTCATCCCCGGCACCTGAGAATACAACCGCATGTAAACTAAAGCACTTTCCCTAGGAAGACAGACGTCACTCTAACTCAACTTAGATCAGGCTAAACTCTTACCTATCGAGAATCAACCCCGACATACATAATGTATGTCCTGCTTGCAATGTGTCCCCATATGACACCTACCATCTCTTTAATTGCAACGTGGAACCAAGGCTTCTAACACCCCTCTCACTATGGTCCACCCCTGTTGAAACTGCAAGCTTCCTTGGACTCCCGTTAGAGGATATTGATGACAATTTGTGAGTGGTCGCACCTATTGGAGGTGGCGAAGCACTGCTACAACATCAAAATTAACGGCGTTATTATGTATAACGCAAAGCGACGCGAAGAGTCACTTTCATTCACTTCGGTGACTCTCAGTGACTATCGGTGACTGTAGGTGATTGTCTCAGGTTTTTTCGTATTATATAGCGACGCAAAGTGTCACGAACACTCATTTTTGCTGCCAAAATATTCACTTGCTTCTGGGTCGCGATTGCTTCATTCACTTCGTTTTTTCATTGTCGTTTTTTTATAATTTTTGAGTAAAGATCTTAGCATTTCGGGAAAAAAGATAGAAATTTTCCATAGACATAAAGGTTATATTTAGAGCTTCGTTCAATTTATATTTCGTCAAAAAATGTTACAAGAATAAAAAAACACATAAGCGAAACCTATAAAAATTATAGCCAGGGACCAGAACAGTTATTCCTTTTGTAATAAAAATCCTTCAGAAAAAATGTTGTTCAATGTGGTCATATTAAATCGTCCCCGACATGGTCGAACTTGTACCTTAATAGTGCTTGTTACCGGAACATACCGGATATTTATCGTGCAAAAGACCATCAACCTCGATAACACTCCCTGAAACCCGGGCAGTTTCTTTATCGCTACAACAACAACAACAACAGATGGTTATGGTTTTTCGAAAACAAGTTTCTAGTGCTAGAAGCAAAAATTTTAAAGTGTCCCTACAGGTTTCAAATCCAGATATTTACGAGAATGGATTGGTAAAAAATTCATTTCATTTGGATGAACCGTATCTTAGTTATAGGGTCGTACTTGTGTTCTATTAAAAACAAGTAAGGAAGGCTAAGTTCGGGTGTAACCGAACATTACATACTCAGTTGAGAGCTGTGGAGACAAAGTAAGGGAAAATCACCATGATGTAAAAAGAACCTAGGGTAACCCTGGAATGTGTTTGTATGACATGTGTATCAAATGGAAGGTATTAAAGAGTATTTTAAGAGGAAGTGGACCATAGTTCTATAGATGGACGCCATTTAGAGATATCGCCATAAAGGTGGACCAGGCCTGACTCTAGAATTTGTTTGTACGATATGGGTATCAAATGAAATGTGTTAATGATAATTTTAAAAGGGAGTGGGCCTAAGTTCTATAGGTGGACGCCTTTTCGAGATATCGCCATAAAGGTGGACCAGGGGTGACTCTAGAATTTATTTTGTACGATATGGGTATCAAAAGAAAGGTATTAATGAGTATTTTAAAAGGGCGTGGGCCTAAGTTCTATAGATGGACGCCGTTTCGAGATATCGCCATAAAGGTGGACCAGAGGTGACTCTAGAATTTATTTTGTACGATATGGATATCAAATGAAAGGTATTAATGAGTATTTTAAAAGGGCGTGGGCCTAAGTTCTATAGATTGACGCCGTTTCGAGATATCGCCATAAAGATGGATCAGGGGTGACTCTAGAATTTGTTTGTACAATATGAGTATCAAATGAAAGGTGTTAATGAGTATTTTAAGAGGGCGTGGGCCTTAGTTCTATATGTGGACGCCTTTTCGAGATATCGCCATAAAGGTGGACCAGGGGTGACTCTAGAATTTGTTTGTACTATATGGGTATCAAATGAAAGGTGTTAATGAGTATTTTGAAAGGGAGTGTGCCTTAGTTCTATAGGTGGACGCCTTTTCGGAATATCGCCATAAACGTGGACCAGGGGTGACTCTAGAATTTGTTTGTACGATATGGGTATCAAATGAAAGGTGTTAATGAGTCTTTTAAAAGGGCGTGGGCCTTAGTTCTTAAGGTGGACGCCTTTTCGAAATATCGCCATAAAGATGGACCAGAGGCGACTCTAGAATTTGTTTGTACGATATGGGTATCAAATGAAAGGTGTTAATGAGTATTTTAAAAAGGAGTGGGCCTTAGTTCTATATGTGGACGCCTTTTCGAGATATCGCCATAAACGTGGACCAGGGGTGACTCTAGAATGTGTTTGTAGAATATGGGTATCAAACGAAAGGTGTTAATAAGTGTTTTAAAACGGAGTGGGCCTTAGTTCTATAGGTGGACGCCTTTTCGAAATATCGTTATAAAAGTGGACCAGGGGTGACTCTAGAATGCGTTTGTACAATATGGGTATCAAATGAAAGGTGTTAATGTGTATTTTAAAAGGGCGTGGGCCTTAGTTCTATAGGTGGACGCCTTTTCGAGATATCGCCATAAAGGTGGACCAGGGGTGACTCTAGAATTTGTTTGTACGATATGGGTATCAAATGAAAGGTGTTAATGAGTATTTTAAAAGGCCGTGGTCCTTAGTTCTATAGGTGGACGCCTTTTCGAAATATCGCCATAAAGGTGGACCAGAGGTGACTCTAGAATTTGTTTGTACTATATGGGTATCAAATGAAAGGTGTTAATGAGTATTTTGAAAGGGAGTGGGCCTTAGTTCTATAGGTGGACGCCTTTTCGGAATATCGTTATAAAAGTGGACCAGGGTTGACTCTAGAATGCGTTTGTACAATACGGGTATCAAACGAAAGGTGTTAATAAGTGTTTTAAAAGGGAGTGGGCCTTAGTTCTATAGGTGGACGCCTTTTCGGAATATCGTTATAAAAGTGGACCAGGGGTGACTCTAGAATGCGTTTGTATAATATGGGTATCAAATGAAAGGTGTTAATGAGTATTTTAAAAGGGCGTGGGCCTTAGTTCTATAGGTGGACGCCTTTTCGAGATATCGCCATAAAGGTGGACCAGGGGTGACTCTAGAATTTGTTTGTACGATATGGGTATCAAATGAAAGGTGTTAATGAGTATTTTAAAAGGGCGTGCGCCTTAGCTCTATAGGTGGACGCCTTTTAGAAATATCGCCATAAAGGTGGACCAGGGGTGACTCTAGAATTTGTTTGTACGATATGGGTATCAAATGAAAGGTGTTAATGTGTATTTTAAAAAGGAGTGGGCCTTAGTTCTATATGTGGACGCCTTTTCGAGATATCGCCATAAACATGGACCAGGGGTGACTCTAGAATTTGTTTGTACTATATGGGTATCAAATGAAAGGTGTTAATGAGTATTTTAAAAGGGCGTGGGCCTTAGTTCTATAGGTGGATGCCTTTTCGGGATATCGCCATAAACGTGGACCAGGGGTGACTCTAGAATTTGTTTGTACGATATGGGTATCAAATGAAAGGTGTTAATGAGTCTTTTAAAAGGGCGTGGGCCTTAGTTCTTAAGGTGGACGCCTTTTCGAAATATCGCCATAAAGATGGACCGGAGGCGACTCTAGAATTTGTTTGTACGATATGGGTATCAAATGAAAGGTGTTAATGAGTATTTTAAAAAGGAGTGGGCCTTAGTTCTATATGTGGACGCCTTTTCGAGATATCGCCATAAACGTGGACCAGGGGTGACTCTAGAATGTGTTTGTATGATATGGGTATCAAATTAAAGGTATTATTGAGGGTTTTAAAAGGGAGTGGCCCTTAGTTGTATATGTGAAGGCGTTTTCAAGATATCGACCAAAATGTGGACCAGGGTGATCCAGAATATCATCTGTCGGGTACCGCTAATTTATTTATATATGTAATACCACCAACAGTATTCCTTCCAAGATTCCAAGGGCTTTTGATTTCGCCCTGCAAAAATTTTTCATTTTCTTCTACTTAATATGGTAGGTGTCACACCCATTTTACCAAGTTTTTTTCTAAAGTTATATTTTGCTACAATAGACCAATACAATTACCATGTTTCATCCCTTTTTTCGTATTTGGTATATAATTATGGCATTTTTTTCATTTTTCGTAATTTTCGATATCGAAAAAGTGGGCGTGGTCATAGTCGGATTTCGGCCATTTTTTACACCAATACAAAGTGAGTTCAGATAAGTACGTCAACTGAGTTTAGTAAAGATATATCGATTTTTGCTCAAGTTATCGTGTTAACAGCCGAGCGGAAGGACAGACGGTCGACTGTGTATAAAAACTGGGCGTGGCTTCAATCGATTTCGCCCTTTTTCACAGAAAACAGTTATCGTTCTAGAATCTAAGCCTCTACCAAATTTCACAAGGATTGGTAAATTTTTGTTCGACTTATGGCATTAAAAGTATCCTAGACAAATTAAATGAAAAAGGGCGGAGCCACGCCCATTTTGAAATTTTCTTTTATTTTTGTATTTTGTTGCACCATATCATTACTGGAGTTGAATGTTCACATAATTTACTTATATACTGTAAAGATATTAACTTTTCTTTTAAAATTTGAATTTAAAAAAAAAAAATTTTTAAAAGTGGGCGTGGTCGTTCTCCGATTTTGCTAATTTTTATTAAACAGGCATATAGTAATAAGTGTAACGTTCGTGCTAAATTTCATCATGATATCTTCAACGACTGCCAAATTACAGCTTGCAAAACTTCTAAATTACCTTCTTTTAAAAGTGGGCGGTGCCACGCCCATTGTCCAAAATTTTCATAGTTTTCTATTCTGCGTCATAAGTTCAACTCACCTACCAAGTTTCATCGCTTTGTCCGTATTTGGTAAGGAATTATCGCACTTTTTCGATTTTTCGAAATTTTCGATATCGAAAAAGTGGGCGTGGTTATTGTCCGATATCGTTCATTTTAAATAGCGATCTGAGATGAGTGCCCAGGAACCTACATACCAAATTTCATCAAGATACCGCAAAATTTACCCAAGTTATCGTGTTAACGGACGGTTCGGTTACACCCGAGCTTAGCCTTCCTTACTTGTTAATTATAATTTGGAACCAACGCTTCTAACACCCCTCTCACTTTGTCCAGCCCGGTTGAAAAAACAAGTTTCGTTGGACTCCCGTTAGAGGATATTGATGATCGGTCGCGGCTATTGGATGGGGCGAAGCACAGCTACAACAATGACAACAACAGTGTCTTTATCGTTAGTACAAAAACAACAAAGACACCGCAGACTTGTAGGTATGGAGGGTAAAAAATCTTCAACGGAGTTCATACTATAACCAAAATACTAGTTCCGGTGAAAACTGGATTTGCCCATAATCATAAAAGCCGCTTGGACCTGGAGACTGGTTGTGCAATTACAATAACAACTCTTGAGTAATCCCGCCTTTCGGATGAAGCAATATTATTTTAACAACAACAACAACAAAAAAAAAAAAAAACAATATAATAAATATGAAAACTTGTTTTTTCCTTAAAGAATTTAGCCATGCCTCTTATAAGCGCTGCATATGATTTGGCTGTTTTTGGTTTTAATTCTCCTAAAAGCTGCTCAGCTATCTCACCATTTTGATACTTTTTCTGCCTATGTATATAGGATGTGTACACTAATAATTTTACAAGAATCCAGTATGATAGCAATAATCATACGTAAAATAGTTTATTTATTTTTTTTTATAGAAATTAAAATAGTGAAAATTGCATAGATTTATAAGTACGCTATATAGACTATGTTGTTTTAAAAAAATATTATTTTTAGTCTTTTAGTTTAAATTCTTTAGTTTAAAAAGCGACTATAGCGCCGAATGCATCAATTGCTATCTGGATGCGAAAGAAGCAGGCAGAATTAACTGGAAAGGCACGTAACGTAACTGGTGTGACACGGCGATATAAAGCCAAAGGACCATCGGTTCTCATTAGATCAATGGTTCCCAACCGGTGGTCCGGAATAAAAAATATGGTCCGCGAATGATTTGAAATTTAACGGTTGGTAAACAAAAACTATCCACATATGGCGTAGCAAAATAACAGCTGCTCCACATACATATATTTATTTTCCATGTATAATGCCAAATCGTATTACCACAAAAGTTATTATGCCAAATTTCGCTGCTGTAGGACCCCCCCTCCATAAAATAAGAATACATAAGTGAAATAGGAGTAGCGATTGTGATTTTCTTAAAAAGTAACAGCTATTGAAGGTAGCAGTCACTCTCTTCACTGATACTGAAAAAACAGTGCGTCGCTCATAACTAACCCAGTCATTTGTTATATTTGAGTTTCTGTAATAGCATTTAGTATTACTTTACTGTGTGAGGAAGGGAATTGATCATTACTGATCGTTGTTTTTAACTTTATTTTTTGAATTTGTCCGTTAATCGTACAGGTAAGTAGACATTTTAATTACCATGTACATTTTAAAAGCGTATATTTCTGTTTAAATGAGCTCACGATTATGTGTAAATGGTGTTGAATCAGTGCATATCAAATTGCTGTTGTGATTTGTATATGATTTGATATGATATCGTAATTTTAATGAAACATCAATATAGGTATATGCATATGCACATGTGAAGTAACATGGTTCAATTACAAGGTTACCTATTCCATGCAAGGAAGAACAGCTGATGTTCCTTGTAAGAAAACTATCGGTTAGATAACTAGAGGTCACGAATTAAATGTTTATGAACTTCTAAAAGTTGAATTGATAATTCAAGTGCGAAGATTTGTTATTCCTGGGTTCGTAGTACTTTTTTTTGTTTGTTTTTTGTGTTATATAAAAAATAAGTACCTCCCGTGACAAAACCAAAACAAGTAAGTATCGATTAGTTTCCCACCTGCTTACTTGGTTTTGTTGTGTCACGGGAGAAGCCAGCTTAAGCTACGCGCACAGTGCAACCGATTTTTGGAGTCCGGCATGGCCGGCAAATTCGAGCGCGTTCTATTTGCACGGACGAGCAAAACTTTGTTTACATTCGGGTGAAATCGAATGAAACTTGCGAGCACATCTAAAACACATGTGTGCGGATGTGTGTTTGCTGATGGACGACAAAAGTCGGTTGCAGTGTGATCGTAGTGTAACACCATGATAAATATTTTTTATCATGTCTGAACTTACGGTTTTGTTTTCCTAGTTTGTATTTAGCTCTATTTTTTTTTTAATTTTATTTTAAGGGCATGGGGCCCAAGAGAAAATACGATAGTAACTATATAAAGTTTGGATTTTTCGATAGAAAATAAGGGAGAAATAAAACCACATTGTGTTATATGCTCAACTGTCCTCGCAAATGAAGCTTTAAAACCGGCGAAGTTAAAACGCCACTTAGACACGGTACATCCGAATTTGTCTGACCGTCCAGTAGAATTCTTTGAAGGAAAATTAGAAAACCTAAAAAAATGAAACTTGGACCTAGTGGTACGAGATTTTCAGCATCACAAAAATCATTAGTAGCTTCGTTTGAGATTTCTAAATTGATAGCACAATCTAAAAAACCTCATACAATCGGGGAAACGCTTGTGAAACCCTGTATGATCAAAGCCGTCGAATAAGTACTGGGATTAGAGGCCAAGAAAAAAATTCAGGATATACCTCTGTCCAATAACACTATCAAAGCTCGAATTGAGCTAATGTCAAATGATGAAGAGGAGCAATTTGTTTCAAAAATCAAAAAATCTCCATTTTTCGCTTTGCAGTGTGATGAATCGACCGATATTTCAAATAGTTGTCAACTACTGGTATTTGTTCACTTTTTAGATGACAACGTAATTAAAGAAGAATTATTGATTTCACGGGAGCTGGAAACAACATCGAAAGGTATCGACGTCATGAATTCAATAGCGGAATATTTTGATAAGCATAATCTGATGTGGGATCACCTCGTTTCTCTCTGCACTGATGGTGCTCCAGCAATGTTAGGGTTACGTTCTGGTTTGTCGACTTTAGTTAAACAGAAAAATCCCAAGATAATAACGTCACATTGCTTAATTCCTCGCCAGGCATTAGCTTCTAGGACTTTAACCGTATGCCTTAATGATACGTTGCAAATGGCTATAAAAGTTGTGTATTTAATTAAAAGCAGCGCATTAAATACACGCCTTTTCAAAAAGTTGTGCACTGATATGGAGTCTAACCATGAAGCACTTCTTTTTCACACAGAAGTTCGATGGCTTTCGAAAGGTAATATGTTGGCAAGATAGTACGAACTAAGGGCAGAGGTTGAGATATTTCTGGTTGAAAAAAAATGAATGATATTTCAAAACAGTTTACTAATCCGACGTGTCAGCTAAATTTGGCTTATCTTGTGGACGTTTTCGAACATTTGAATAAACTGAATATGCAACTGCAAGGTTCCGGAAATAAACAGTTACAAAACGTCGGAAATATATTCATTTTTGAAGACAAACTTCTAGCTTTTATTTGCAAACTTCAGTTGTGGATAAGTAAACTGAAGAAAAAAATCTTGTGGAAGACAAAAAGTATGGCTCGAGTGTAGCAAATATCCAAAAAAACATTAAAACTCATTTATAAATGTTGATTGATGAATTCAATCGTTACTTCCCAGAATATGCCGAAGAAGCTATAGTTGATCAAAAACTGATTCGTAGCTGCAAGGATGCTTTTGAATCGAATTCAATAGAATCGTTTTGGTGTAAAAAAGCTATTTCTTATAACAAATTTCGAGAAATTGCCTTGCGTTACTTGATGTATTTTTCAACGACTTATTTATGTGAGCAGGGATTTTCTGCTTTGTTGGTAATTAAAAACAAGGCAAGGAATCGTTTGGAAGTAAGTGATGATCTGCGTGTAGCTTTAAGCAACAGAATTAGTCCGAGGATCCACGAGCTCGTACAAAATATACAAGCTCAAAAATCACATTGATAACAAATTACCGAACATTTTTTAAATTTATTTTTGTGTACATAAATACCCATTGAGGTTTTAAATAAAGTTCAATTTGATTTTTAAAATTTTTTATTATACCTACTTAACTAGTGGTCCCTGGCACCAACAGAAAGGTAAAAGTGGTCCCTGGCCTAGAAAAGGTTGGGAACCACTGCATTAGATCCACGAATCCGCTGCGCACGCCACGCGGATACTTGCCTGCAGGAGCTCTATGCTATTTGCTCTTGAGGACATCAGCTGGCATACCCACCATCCAATATGCTATACCCGCTGCACCACCAGCAAAAATTTTTGAACCGATGCTTATCTTTTCGCTGCCAGTTTGCTCTTTGACCTTACTTTGAATATACTCGTAAGTGAGAAAATAGAAAGCATTTGCGGGTAAATCACGCAACAGCTTCGCACAGCTCCCTTTGTATAAGCTACGTATACCGCCTTCCTTGTAAAATTTCGAGGCTGTATCTTACATACCCTTGTATTTACGTTCACCACCTGACGATTGCTGCACTTGTAATAAGCATTTAATATGTTCACAAGCACTGTAATAACGGTTGACATCAACCCGGAAAAAGAGCAAGCAATTCAAAATTGGGTGTATGTTTGCTTTGCATTTTCACCTGTTTGTTGCACGCGTTTACCCTATGCATAACCAGCAAAGTATAACGCAAATATGGGCGCTGCACTGTGAGTGGTGCAGTCATATCTTTGTATAGGCCTGTGACGCCTTGTTGTTGTTGTTGTTGTTGTAGCGATAAGGTTGCTCCCCGAAGGCTTTGGGGAGTGTTATCGATGTGATGGTCCTTTGCCGGATACAAATCCGGTACGCTCCGGTACCATAGCACCATTAAGGTGCAAGCCCGACCATCTCGGGAACGATTTATGTGGCCACATTAAACCTTCAGGCCATTCCCTCCCTCCCTACCCCCAAGTTCCATGAGGAGCTTGGGGTCGCCAAATCCTCGTCTGTTAGTGAAACAGGATTCGCCGCGGATAGGTGAGGTTGACAATTGGGTTTGGAGAAGCTATATATTGCGCTGGAAACCTGCCTGTGACGCCTTCATTCCTTATAGTTTTGACAGCAAAATCGAAAGTGCCCTTGTCCAAGGGCAGTTGACCAGGCGCGGGTTTGGACCTTGTTTGGCGGTGAACCTTAATGGTGTCTAATGGCAGTCTAGAGTGTACATTGTATATGCAACCAAATCCGCCACTCAAAAATCCCTTCAAACGATTTGCCTTACGTTCTCGCGCTGGTACAATAAATATTGGTTTACGCTGTTTTTATTTATTTACAATTATCTTGCCCTGCAATATTGCCATCTTGTTAAAACGATGTTATTCCGAAAAAATTGCACTGCAAAGCTTTCAGAAATAAAAAAGTAACAAGTGGCTATACTGGCTACGTATTGCGTTTGACAGTCTAAGTGAATACGTAGTAACTACGTAAGAGGAGTAACGCGAATACGTAAGAAGTTATAAAATACGAATTCTGGGTGAATGTGAATGTGAATGAATGCGACGCAAACATTCACGGCGACATTCATAATACGGGCCTAAAATGGAAAATGGAAAAAAAGAGCTAGAGGCCAGCATACTTCCAGATCTGCGCACCCCAATTCTCGTCCTTTCCCTCTACCAGCATGAAAAGAACTAACGAAATCGATTTTTCAGTACACGCCTTATATTAAGACCAAGGAAATGAGGGATTCCTTTTTATATATGTATAACATCAGGCTCTGAAATTTTCCGAAACACGGTAGCATTATGTACGTACCTTAACCTGGGTCAATTTGTATGGACGAAAGTTAACCGATATCGCGCCATCGATTTTTCGATAGGATTTGGGCTCGGGAAAAGAAAGTTCCACTACGCATACCCAAAAAAATAATTTCCGAGCCTGCAAAAAAAAATGGCGAAATGGCGCCGCCATGTTGAACATCCTGTCAAAACGCTGCCAAATCGCTAAAAAGTAGCCATATTGAACATCCTGTCAGGCCGTTGACGGATAATATATCAAACTTGTATTATCCACAATGACTTGAACTGTATTGATTGTATTAACCTCTTTACTTAAGTTTTGTAAATTCACTATGCCATTCCACATCGCCCTTTAGGTTGCATAAAGGGCGGGTTACCGATTTTTTTTTTTGGGTGTTCGGTTCCCCTGTAGGCCTATTTTCACCCGCAATGTCTTATCACCGAATTATTGATTATTGTTTTATTATATATTTATATACTTACATATTTGAATACCGCGATACTACATCAAATAGTGTTTCAGTCAAATGGGCTGTAATATAATGAAATTTAAATGTATTTATATTCACATTTGGAATGTATATTTGCTTTTTAACTTACGTGTTCTTCTTGCTCTAGTTGCTATCGGCGTTATATAGCCAATCAAAGTGTTCCTCCATTCTTCCGTAGCGCGGAACTTTCGACCGGAACTCTCACCAATTTCACTCAATATTTTGCCTATGAGCTCCGGACGTGGGGTCTACAAAGTTCTCGCTATGGTTCACATTAGCGTGAATGTAGCCATGTTCCTCCAAACGATCGTACGCCCTCCAACAATCAGTATAGATGGTAGTACCTGGCACGATATTTTGCTTAATCACATCGAGAAAAGTCTCTCTCGAACGATCAGGTGCCGGCACTACAAAAATCTTTTTCGAGTCGCGCTTGATTCCACCGAAAACCCATAGCCCCTCAATAACCCTTCCGCGGTTATATTTCCGGCGTCCCATCTTCGCCTCATCTACCTCGACTATCTTACCCTCCCCACTGAGCAATTAATCGCTATTGCTAATGGCCCAGTTCATCAACACCTCCCGAGTAAAACTAATCCAATCGACGACCGTATGACGCGCGATCTCAATAGTCTCTTCCAAGGACTGGGTCTTAGGCGTGGTTATAAAATATACCACAAAGCGACAGATTTGGTCCACACTCAGATGGGAGCCGGAAAAGAAGGTATTCGTATAAATACTCTGCTTAAGCGAGCACTTCATTTTAAGTTTTTTCTTATTTTTCACTACAGTGTTCACTTTACGGCACATAAAATCCTTGGCCGACAAAACGCATTGGTTATTGCTCGTGGGGCACAGTCTCACCGCACTTAAAACACCGTGATTAATAAGAAAACTTTTTAGTGCTTCCGGGTTCATTCGTAAGAACTTACACACAGTTTGGCTTCCAATGTCGCACATGTTGAGTTTTTATTAGTATTTGAACCGCACAAGGAAATTTCGTAGGCACTCACCGAAAATATTAAGCTTTTTAACGGCTATTTTAAAAAGCCGTTAACATTAAAAAAAATTAACAACTTTTGAGCTAAGATATGAATGTATATCTGTCTCTTTCTTTTCAACGATTTTTTACATTTACTGCTAAATAATGACAGGGTTGCCAGCTGGTAATAAAATTTGGCATCATTTTAATTGGCTAAATCGCTGCCAGAATTTTGGTATTTATCTGAATTTATGCCGAGCTGCCACCACCTTGCATTGTTCCGACTAGAGAAAAGCATTAGTAATTTCTATTGTTGCTGAGCTGGCATCACTATTCACCTGCAATTTCTCTGTATTCGTGTGTGTCCATGTGTTTAACTGCAACAAGGAAACAAGCGAGTTTTTGTGATATTTGCTTTTCCTAAATTGGAATAAACAAGTGAAATTAAAAGTTATTTCTTCATTAATTCGTGTGTATCAAATTTCATTAATATACCAAATATCGGAATTGAGTTGATTCGTGCGCCTACAATAACGTAATTGTGCCGAAACAAAACGCGCCCAATGAAACAGTTATTCGTGGATAAATTTTAAACGGGTGAAAAATGTTAAGTTCCGCTTTCGGATTCGTAATATAGACATAAATAAGCGTATTTTGATACCTCACTCAAGAAAAAAGGCAAAAAATTCCTGTGGGTACCATAAACTGCACAATTACCAAAATAGCTAATACCGAATGGAGGAAATGACATTTCCACTGCTCATAAAATAAGCATTTAATGTCGTTATCTATTTTCTTATTTAATTATAATTTAAATTGTAATACTGCATAATTATTAATTTTTATGATCGCGGGTTTGAATCGAGCTCAAGGCCTAACAATAATTTTTTATCATTATTATTGTTATGATAGGTTTTTTCTTAATTGACAAAATTTTTAAATTAGAATAGAAGAAAGAAAAAATTTAGACAACTGCCAAAGCTCGTTGTATAGATCCATTTCGGGAACTGCTAAATTTCTTCATCGGCAACGTTTAGGCGCCACTGCTATAACCATTCAGCCATCACAGCGGTTTTTTGTTTGTCTTCATTAATCCTACTTCTATTCTAGTTCGTGCCAATTGATATTCACAACACTGCGACATCTGTTGCAGAATGGATGTGAAAATTTGACTTGTTTGATGGCAATGCTGCCATAGTTTCATATTTTATTGACACCTTTTTCTACGTGCTCTGGGATGTATTAACAATTTTTGTTGTTATATCGGCCTACTGATTTGTAAGATCGCGCGTTCGAATCGAGCTCAAGGCCTAACAATAATTTTTTAACATTATTATTGTTATGATACATTTTTTCTTAATTGAAAAACTTTTTTAATTAGAATAGAAGAAAGAAAAAATTTAGACAACCGCCAAAGCTCGTTGTATACATCCATTTCGGGAACTGCTAAATTCCTTCATCGGAAACATTTAGGCGCCGCTGCTATAACCATTCAGCCATCAGAGCGGTTTTTTGTTTGTCTTAATTAATCTACTTCTATTCTGGATCGTACCAATTGATATTCACAACACTGCAACATCTGGTGCAGAATGAATGTGAAAATTGGACTTGTTTGATGGCAATGCTGCCATAGTGTCATATTTTATTGACACCTTTTTCCCCGTGCTCTGGGATGTATTAACAATTTTTTTTGTTATATCGGCCTACTGATTTGTAAGATCGCGCGTTCGAATCGAGCTCAAGGCCTAACAATAATTTTTTATCATTATTATTGTTATGATAAATTTTTTCTTAATTGAAAAAATTTTTTAATTAGAATAGAAGAAAGAAAAAATTTAGACAACTGCCAAAGCTCGTTGTATAGATCCATTTCGGGAACAGCTAAATTCCTTCATCGGCAACGTTTAGGCGCCGCTGCTATAACCATTCAGCCATCAGAGCGGTTTTTTGTTTGTCTTCATTAATCTACTTCTATTCTGGATCGTACCAATTGATATTCACAACACTGCAACATCTGGTGCAGAATGAATGTGAAAATTGGACTTGTTTGATGGCAATGCTGCCATAGTGTCATATTTTATTGACACCTTTTTCCCCGTGCTCTGGGATGTATTAACAATTTTTTTTGTTATATCGGCCTACTGATTTGTAAGATCGCGCGTTCGAATCGAGCTCAAGGCCTAACAATAATTTTTTATCATTATTATTGTTATGATAAATTTTTTCTTAATTGAAAAAATTTTTTAATTAGAATAGAAGAAAGAAAAAATTTAGACAACTGCCAAAGCTCGTTGTATAGATCCATTTCGGGAACTGCTAAATTCCTTCATCGGCAACGTTTAGGCACCACTGCTATAACCATTCAGCCATCACAGCGGTTTTTTGTTTGTCTTCATTAATCATACTTCTATTCTGGTTCGTGCCAATTGATATTCACAACACTGCGACATCTGCTGCAGAATGGATGTGAAAATTGGACTTGTTTGATGGCAATGCTGCCATAGTGTCATATTTTATTGACACCTTTTTCCCCGTGCTCTGGGATGTATTAACAATTTTTGTTGTTATATCGGCCTACTGATTTGTAAGATCGCGGGTTCGAATCGAGCTTAAGGCCAAACAATAATTTTTTATCATTATTATTGTTATGATAATTTTTTTCTTAATTGAAAAAATTTTTAAATTAGAATAGAAAAAAAAAAAACTTTAGACAACTGCCAAAGCTCGTTGTATATATCCATTTCGCGAACTGCTAAATTCCTTCATCGGCAACGTTTCGGCGCCGCTGCTATAACCATTCAGCCATCACGGCGGTTTTTTGTTTGTCTTCATAAATCCTACTTCTATTCTGGTTCGTGTCAATTGATATTCACAACACTGCGACATCTGTTGCAGAATGGATCTGAAAATTGGACTTGTTTGATGGCAATGCTGCCATAGTGTAATATTTTATTGACACTTTTCCCCGTGCTCTGGGATGTATTAACAATTTTTGTGGGAAACGAACTCAAGGCCTAACAATAATTTTTTATCATTATTATTGTTATGATAAATTTTTTCTTAATTAAAAAAATTTTTAAATTAGAATTGAAGAAAGAATAAAAATTTAGACAACTGCCAAAGCTCGTTGTATAGATTCATTTCGGGAACTGCTAAATTCCTTCATCGGCAACGTTTAGGCGCCGCTGCTATAACCATTCAGCCATCACAGCGGTTTCTTTTTTGTCTTCATTAATCCTACTTCTATTCTGCTTAGTGCCAATTGATTTGTACGATATGGGGTTTAAAAGGGAGTAGCCCTTAGTTTTATATGTGAAGGCGTTTTCGAGATATCGACCAAAATGTGGACCATGGTAACCGAGAACATCATATGTCGGGTACCGCTAATTTATTTATATATGTAATACCCCGAACAGTATTCCTGCCAAGATTCCAAGGGCTTTTGATTTCCCCTGCAGAACTTTTCCTTTTCTTCTACTTAATATGGTAGGTGTCACACCCATTTTACAAAGTTTTTCTCTAAAGTTATATTTTGCGTCAATAAACCAATCCAATTATCATGTTTCTTCCCTTTTTTCGTATTTGGTATAGACAAATGGCATTTTTTCATTTTTTCATGGCATTTTCGGCCATTTTTTATACCAAGATTAAGTGAGTTCAGTTAAGTACGTGAACTAAGTTTAGTAAAGATATATCGATTTTTGCTCAAGTTATCGTGTTAACGGCCGAGCGGAAGGTCAGACGGTCGACCGTGTATAAAAACTGGGCGTGGCTTCAATCGATTTCGCCCATTTTCACAGAAAACTGTTATCGTCATAGAGGCTTTGCCCTTACCAAACTTCATAAGGATTGGTAAATTTTTGTTCGACTTATGGCATTAAAAGTATTCTAGACAAATTAAATGAAAAAGGGCGGAGGCACGCCCATTTTGAAAATTTCTTTTATTATACTCAGTTGAGCAGAGCTCACAGAGTATACTAACTTTGATTGGATAACGTTTGGTTGTACAGGTATAAAGGAATCGAGATAGATATAGACTTCCATATATCAAAATCATCAGTATGGAAAAAAATTCGATTGAGCCATGTCCGTCCGTCCGTCTGCCCGTTAACGCGATAACTTGAGTAAATTTTGAGGTATCTTGATGAAATTTGGTATGTAGGTTCCGGGGCACTCATCTCAGATCGCTATTTAAAATGAACGATATCGGACAATAACCACGCCCACTTTTTCGATATCGAAAATTTCGAAAAATCGAAAAAGTGCGATAATTCCTTACCAAATACGGATAAAGCGATGAAACATGGTAGGTGAGTTGAACTTATGACGCAGAATAGAAAACTAGTAAAATTTTGGACAATGCCCACTTTTAAAAGAAGGTAATTTAGAAGTTTTGCATGCTGTAATTTGGCAGTCGTTGAAGATATCATGATGAAATTTGGCAGGAACGTTACACTTATTACTATATGCCTGCTTAATAAAAATTAGCAAAATCGGAGAACGACCACGCCCACTTTTAAAAATTTTTTTTTTTAAATTCAAATTTTAAAAGAAAAGTTAATATCTTTACAGTATATAAGTAAATTAAGTCAACATTCAACTCCAGTAATGATATGGTGCAACAAAATACAAAAATAAAAGAAAATTTCAAAATGGGCGTGGCTCCGCCCTTTTTCATTTAATTTGTCTAGGATACTTTTAATGCCATAAGTCGAACAAAAATTTACCAATCCTTGTGAAATTTGGTAGAGGCTTCGATTCTAGGACGATAACTGTTTTCTGTGAAAAAGGGCGAAACCGGATGAAGCCACGCCCAGTTTTTATACACAGTCGACCGTCTGTCCTTCCGCTCGGCCGTTAACACGATAACTTGAGCAAAAATCGATATATCTTTACTAAACTCAGTTGACGTACTTATCTGAACTCACTTTGTATTGGTGTAAAAAATGGCCGAAATCCGACTATGACCACGCCCACTTTTTCGATATCGAAAATTACGAAAAATGAAAAAAATGCCATAATTATATACCAAATACGAAAAAAGGGATGAAACATGGTAATTGTATTGGTTTATTGACGCAAAATATAACTTTAGAAAAAAACTTGGTAAAATGGGTGTGACACCTACCATATTAAGTAGAAGAAAATGAAAAAGTTTTGCAGGGCGAAATCAAAAGCCCTTGGAATCTTGGAAGGAATACTTTTCGTGGTATTACATATATAAATAAATTAGCGGTACCCGACAGATGATGTTCTGGATCACCCTGGTCCACATTTTGGTCGATATCTCGAAAACGCCTTCACATATACAACTAAGGGCCACTCCCTTTTAAAACCCTCATTAATACCTTTAATTTAATAATATCGTACAAACACATTCTAGAGTCACCCCTGGTCCACGTTTATGGCGATATCTCGAAAAGGCGTCCACATATAGAACTAAAGCCCACTCCTTTTTAAAATACTCATTAACACCTTTCATTTGATACCCATATCGTACAAACAATTTCTAGAGTCACCCCTGGTCCACCTTTATGGCGATATCTCGAAAAGGCGCCCACCTATAGAACTAAGGCCCACGCCCTTTTAAAATACTCATTAACACCTTTTATTTGATACCCATATCGTACAAACAATTTCTAGAGTCACCCCTGGTCCACTTTTATAACGATATTCCGAAAAGGCGTCCACCTATATAACTAAGGCCCACTCCCTTTTAAAACACTTATTAACACCTTTCGTTTGATACCCATATTGTACAAACGCATTCTAGAGTCAACCCTGGTCCACTTTTATAACGATATTCCGAAAAGGCGTCCACCTATAGAACTAAGGCCCACTCCTTTTTAAAATACTCATTAACACCTTTCATTTGATACCCATATCGTACAAACAATTTCTAGAGTCACCCCTGGTCCACTTTTATAACGATATTCCGAAAAGGCGTCCACCTATATAACTAAGGCCCACTCCCTTTTAAAACACTTATTAACACCTTTCGTTTGATACCCATATTGTACAAACGCATTCTAGAGTCAACCCTGGTCCACTTTTATAACGATATTCCGAAAAGGCGTCCACCTATAGAACTAAGGCCCACTCCGTTTTAAAACACTTATTAACACCTTTCGTTTGATACCCATATTGTACAAACGCATTCTAAAGTCACCCCTGGTCCACTTTTATAACGATATTCCGAAAAGGCGTCCACCTATAGAACTAAGGCCCACTCCCTTTCAAAATACTCATTAACACCTTTCATTTGATACCCATATAGTACAAACAAATTCTAGAGTCACCCCTGGTCCACCTTTATGGCGATATCTCGAAAAGGCGTCCACATATAGAACTAAGGCCCACGCCCTCTTAAAATACTCATTAACACCTTTTATTTAATACTCATATCGTACAAACAAATTCTAGAGTCACCCCTGATCCATCTTTATGGCGATATGTCGAAACGGCGTCCATCTATAGAACTTAGGCCCACGCTCTTTTAAAATACTCATTAATACCTTTCATTTGATACCCATATCGTACAAAATAAATTCTAGAGTCACCCCTGGTCCACCTTTATGGCGATATCTCGAAACGGCGTCCATCTATAGAACATTTTTTAAATTTATTTTTGTGTACATAAATACCCATTGAGGTTTTAAATAAAGTTCAATTTGATTTTTAAAATTTTTTATTATACCTACTTAACTAGTGGTCCCTGGCACCAACAGAAAGGTAAAAGTGGTCCCTGGCCTAGAAAAGGTTGGGAACCACTGCATTAGATCCACGAATCCGCTGCGCACGCCACGCGGATACTTGCCTGCAGGAGCTCTATGCTATTTGCTCTTGAGGACATCAGCTGGCATACCCACCATCCAATATGCTATACCCGCTGCACCACCAGCAAAAATTTTTGAACCGATGCTTATCTTTTCGCTGCCAGTCCTGTGACGCCTTGTTGTTGTTGTTGTTGTTGTAGCGATAAGGTTGCTCCCCGAAGGCTTTGGGGAGTGTTATCGATGTGATGGTCCTTTGCCGGATACAAATCCGGTACGCTCCGGTACCATAGCACCATTAAGGTGCAAGCCCGACCATCTCGGGAACGATTTATGTGGCCACATTAAACCTTCAGGCCATTCCCTCCCTCCCTACCCCCAAGTTCCATGAGGAGCTTGGGGTCGCCAAATCCTCGTCTGTTAGTGAAACAGGATTCGCCGCGGATAGGTGAGGTTGACAATTGGGTTTGGAGAAGCTATATATTGCGCTGGAAACCTGCCTGTGACGCCTTCATTCCTTATAGTTTTGACAGCAAAATCGAAAGTGCCCTTGTCCAAGGGCAGTTGACCAGGCGCGGGTTTGGACCTTGTTTGGCGGTGAACCTTAATGGTGTCTAATGGCAGTCTAGAGTGTACATTGTATATGCAACCAAATCCGCCACTCAAAAATCCCTCCAAACGATTTGCCTTACGTTCTCGCGCTGGTACAATAAATATTGGTTTACGCTGTTTTTATTTATTTACAATTATCTTGCCCTGCAATATTGCCATCTTGTTAAAACGATGTTATTCCGAAAAAATTGCACTGCAAAGCTTTCAGAAATAAAAAAGTAACAAGTGGCTATACTGGCTACGTATTGCGTTTGACAGTCTAAGTGAATACGTAGTAACTACGTAAGAGGAGTAACGCGAATACGTAAGAAGTTATAAAATACGAATTCTGGGTGAATGTGAATGTGAATGAATGCGACGCAAACATTCACGGCGACATTCATAATACGGGCCTAAAATGGAAAATGGAAAAAAGAGCTAGAGGCCAGCATACTTCCAGATCTGCGCACCCCAATTCTCGTCCTTTCCCTCTACCAGCATGAAAAGAACTAACGAAATCGATTTTTCAGTACACGCCTTATATTAAGACCAAGGAAATGAGGGATTCCTTTTTATATATGTATAACATCAGGCTCTGAAATTTTCCGAAACACGGTAGCATTATGTACGTACCTTAACCTGGGTCAATTTGTATGGACGAAAGTTAACCGATATCGCGCCATCGATTTTTCGATAGGATTTGGGCTCGGGAAAAGAAAGTTCCACTACGCATACCCAAAAAAATAATTTCCGAGCCTGCAAAAAAAAATGGCGAAATGGCGCCGCCATGTTGAACATCCTGTCAAAACGCTGCCAAATCGCTAAAAAGTAGCCATATTGAACATCCTGTCAGGCCGTTGACGGATAATATATCAAACTTGTATTATCCACAATGACTTGAACTGTATTGATTGTAGTAACCTCTTTACTTAAGTTTTGTAAATTCACTATGCCATTCCACATCGCCCTTTAGGTTGCATAAAGGGCGGGTTACCGATTTTTTTTTTTAGGTGTTCGGTTCCCCTGTAGGCCTATTTTCACCCGCAATGTCTTATCACCGAATTATTGATTATTGTTTTATTATATATTTATATACTTACATATTTGAATACCGCGATACTACATCAAATAGTGTTTCAGTCAAATGGGCTGTAATATAATGAAATTTAAATGTATTTATATTCACATTTGGAATGTATATTTGCTTTTTAACTTACGTGTTCTTCTTGCTCTAGTTGCTATCGGCGTTATATAGCCAATCAAAGTGTTCCTCCATTCTTCCGTAGCGCGGAACTTTCGACCGGAACTCTCACCAATTTCACTCAATATTTTGCCTATGAGCTCCGGACGTGGGGTCTACAAAGTTCTCGCTATGGTTCACATTAGCGTGAATGTAGCCATGTTCCTCCAAACGATCGTACGCCCTCCAACAATCAGTATAGATGGTAGTACCTGGCACGATATTTTGCTTAATCACATCGAGCAAAGTCTCTCTCGAACGATCAGGTGCCGGCACTACAAAAATCTTTTTCGAGTCGCGCTTGATTCCACCGAAAACCCATAGCCCCTCAATAACCCTTCCGCGGTTATATTTCCGGCGTCCCATCTTCGCCTCATCTACCTCGACTATCTTACCCTCCCCACTGAGCAATTAATCGCTATTGCTAATGTCCCAGTTCATCAACACCTCCCGAGTAAAACTAATCCAATCGACGACCGTATGACGCGCGATCTCAATAGTCTCTTCCAAGGACTGGGTCTTAGGGTAAGGCGTGGTTATAAAATATACCACAAAGCGACAGATTTGGTCCACACTCAGATGGGAGCCGGAAAAGAAGGTATTCGTATAAATACTCTGCTTAAGCGAGCACTTCATTTTAAGTTTTTTCTTATTTTTCACTACAGTGTTCACTTTACGGCACATAAAATCCTTGGCCGACAAAACGCATTGGTTATTGCTCGTGGGGCACAGTCTCACCGCACTTAAAACACCGTGATTAATAAGAAAACTTTTTAGTGCTTCCGGGTTCATTCGTAAGAACTTACACACAGTTTGGCTTCCAATGTCGCACATGTTGAGTTTTTATTAGTATTTGAACCGCACAAGGAAATTTCGTAGGCACTCACCGAAAATATTAAGCTTTTTAACGGCTATTTTAAAAAGCCGTTAACATTAAAAAAAATTAACAACTTTTGAGCTAAGATATGAATGTATATCTGTCTCTTTCTTTTCAACGATTTTTTACATTTACTGCTAAATAATGACAGGGTTGCCAGCTGGTAATAAAATTTGGCATCATTTTAATTGGCTAAATCGCTGCCAGACTTTTGGTATTTATCTGAATTTATGCCGAGCTGCCACCACCTTGCATTGTTCCGACTAGAGAAAAGCATTAGTAATTTCTATTGTTGCTGAGCTGGCATCACTATTCACCTGCAATTTCTCTGTATTCGTGTGTGTCCATGTGTTTAACTGCAACAAGGAAACAAGCGAGTTTTTGTGATATTTGCTTTTCCTAAATTGGAATAAACAAGTGAAATTAAAAGTTATTTCTTCATTAATTCGTGTGTATCAAATTTCATTAATATACCAAATATCGGAATTGAGTTGATTCGTGCGCCTACAATAACGTAATTGTGCCGAAACAAAACGCGCCCAATGAAACAGTTATTCGTGGATAAATTTTAAACGGGTGAAAAATGTTAAGTTCCTCTTTCGGATTCGTAATATAGACATAAATAAGCGTATTTTGATACCTCACTCAAGAAAAAAGGCAAAAAATTCCTGTGGGTACCATAAACTGCACAATTACCAAAATAGCTAATACCGAATGGAGGAAATGACATTTCCACTGCTCATAAAATAAGCATTTAATGTCGTTATCTATTTTCTTATTTAATTATAATTTAAATTGTAATACTGCATAATTATTAATTTTTATGATCGCGGGTTTGAATCGAGCTCAAGGCCTAACAATAATTTTTTATCATTATTATTGTTATGATAAGTTTTTTCTTAATTGACAAAATTTTTAAATTAGAATAGAAGAAAGAAAAAATGTAGACAACTGCCAAAGCTCGTTGTATAGATCCATTTCGGGAAGTGCTAAATTTCTTCATCGGCAACGTTTAGGCGCCACTGCTATAACCATTCAGCCATCACAGCGGTTTTTTGTTTGTCTTCATTAATCCTACTTCTATTCTAGTTCGTGCCAATTGATATTCACAACACTGCGACATCTGTTGCAGAATGGATGTGAAAATTTGACTTGTTTGATGGCAATGCTGCCATAGTTTCATATTTTATTGACACCTTTTTCCACGTGCTCTGGGATGTATTAACAATTTTTGTTGTTATATCGGCCTACTGATTTGTAAGATCGCGCGTTCGAATCGAGCTCAAGGCCTAACAATAATTTTTTAACATTATTATTGTTATGATACATTTTTTCTTAATTGAAAAACTTTTTTAATTAGAATAGAAGAAAGAAAAAATTTAGACAACCGCCAAAGCTCGTTGTATACATCCATTTCGGGAACTGCTAAATTCCTTCATCGGAAACATTTAGGCGCCGCTGCTATAACCATTCAGCCATCAGAGCGGTTTTTTGTTTGTCTTCATTAATCTATTTCTATTCTGGATCGTACCAATTGATATTCACAACACTGCAACATCTGGTGCAGAATGAATGTGAAAATTGGACTTGTTTGATGGCAATGCTGCCATAGTGTCATATTTTATTGACACCTTTTTCCCCGTGCTCTGGGATGTATTAACAATTTTTTTTGTTATATCGGCCTACTGATTTGTAAGATCGCGCGTTCGAATCGAGCTCAAGGCCTAACAATAATTTTTTATCATTATTATTGTTATGATAAATTTTTTCTTAATTGAAAAAATTTTTTAATTAGAATAGAAGAAAGAAAAAATTTAGACAACTGCCAAAGCTCGTTGTATAGATCCATTTCGGGAACAGCTAAATTCCTTCATCGGCAACGTTTAGGCGCCGCTGCTATAACCATTCAGCCATCAGAGCGGTTTTTTGTTTGTCTTCATTAATCTACTTCTATTCTGGATCGTACCAATTGATATTCACAACACTGCAACATCTGGTGCAGAATGAATGTGAAAATTGGACTTGTTTGATGGCAATGCTGCCATAGTGTCATATTTTATTGACACCTTTTTCCCCGTGCTCTGGGATGTATTAACAATTTTTTTTGTTATATCGGCCTACTGATTTGTAAGATCGCGCGTTCGAATCGAGCTCAAGGCCTAACAATAATTTTTTATCATTATTATTGTTATGATAAATTTTTTCTTAATTGAAAAAATTTTTTAATTAGAATAGAAGAAAGAAAAAATTTAGACAACTGCCAAAGCTCGTTGTATAGATCCATTTCGGGAACTGCTAAATTCCTTCATCGGCAACGTTTAGGCACCACTGCTATAACCAATCAGCCATCACAGCGGTTTTTTGTTTGTCTTCATTAATCATACTTCTATTCTGGTTCGTGCCAATTGATATTCACAACACTGCGACATCTGCTGCAGAATGGATGTGAAAATTGGACTTGTTTGATGGCAATGCTGCCATAGTGTCATATTTTATTGACACCTTTTTCCCCGTGCTCTGGGATGTATTAACAATTTTTGTGGTTATATCGGCCTACTGATTTGTAAGATCGCGGGTTCGAATCGAGCTCAAGGCCAAACAATAATTTTTTATCATTATTATTGTTATGATAATTTTTTTCTTAATTGAAAAAATTTTTAAATTAGAATAGAAAAAAAAAACTTTAGACAAATGCCAAAGCTCGTTGTATAGATCCATTTCGCGAACTGCTAAATTCCTTCATCGGCAACGTTTCGGCGCCGCTGCTATAACCATTCAGCCATCACGGCGGTTTTTTGTTTGTCTTCATAAATCCTACTTCTATTCTGGTTCGTGTCAATTGATATTCACAACACTGCGACATCTGTTGCAGAATGGATCTGAAAATTGGACTTGTTTGATGGCAATGCTGCCATAGTGTAATATTTTATTGACACTTTTCCCCGTGCTCTGGGATGTATTAACAATTTTTGTGGTTATGTCGGCCTACTGATTTGTAAGATCGCGGGTTCGAAACGAACTCAAGGCCTAACAATAATTTTTTATCATTATTATTGTTATGATAAATTTTTTCTTAATTAAAAAAATTTTTAATTAGAATTGAAGAAAGAATAAAAATTTAGACAACTGCCAAAGCTCGTTGTATAGATTCATTTCGGGAACTGCTAAATTCCTTCATCGGCAACGTTTAGGCGCCGCTGCTATAACCATTCAGCCATCACAGCGGTTTCTTTTTTGTCTTCATTAATCCTACTTCTATTCTGGTTAGTGCCAATTGATTTGTACGATATGGGGTTTAAAAGGGAGTAGCCCTTAGTTGTATATGTGAAGGCGTTTTCGAGATATCGACCAAAATGTGGACCATGGTAACCGAGAACATCATATGTCGGGTACCGCTAATTTATTTATATATGTAATACCCCGAACAGTATTCCTGCCAAGATTCCAAGGGCTTTTGATTTCCCCTGCAGAACTTTTCCTTTTCTTCTACTTAATATGGTAGGTGTCACACCCATTTTACAAAGTTTTTCTCTAAAGTTATATTTTGCGTCAATAAACCAATCCAATTATCATGTTTCTTCCCTTTTTTCGTATTTGGTATAGACAAATGGCATTTTTTCATTTTTTCATGGCATTTTCGGCCATTTTTTATACCAAAATTAAGTGAGTTCAGTTAAGTACGTGAACTAAGTTTAGTAAAGATATATCGATTTTTGCTCAAGTTATCGTGTTAACGGCCGAGCGGAAGGTCAGACGGTCGACCGTGTATAAAAACTGGGCGTGGCTTCAATCGATTTCGCCCATTTTCACAGAAAACTGTTATCGTCATAGAGGCTTTGCCCTTACCAAACTTCATAAGGATTGGTAAATTTTTGTTCGACTTATGGCATTAAAAGTATTCTAGACAAATTAAATGAAAAAGGGCGGAGGCACGCCCATTTTGAAAATTTCTTTTATTATACTCAGTTGAGCAGAGCTCACAGAGTATATTAACTTTGATTGGATAACGTTTGGTTGTACAGGTATAAAGGAATCGAGATAGATATAGACTTCCATATATCAAAATCATCAGTATCGAAAAAAAATTCGATTGAGCCATGTCCGTCCGTCCGTCTGCCCGTTAACGCGATAACTTGAGTAAATTTTGAGGCAATGCTGCCATAGTGTCATATTTTATTGACACCTTTTTCCCCGTGCTCTGGGATGTATTAACAATTTTTTTTGTTATATCGGCCTACTGATTTGTAAGATCGCGCGTTCGAATCGAGCTCAAGGCCTAACAATAATTTTTTATCATTATTATTGTTATGATAAATTTTTTCTTAATTGAAAAAATTTTTTAATTAGAATAGAAGAAAGAAAAAATTTAGACAACTGCCAAAGCTCGTTGTATAGATCCATTTCGGGAACTGCTAAATTCCTTCATCGGCAACGTTTAGGCACCACTGCTATAACCATTCAGCCATCACAGCGGTTTTTTGTTTGTCTTCATTAATCATACTTCTATTCTGGTTCGTGCCAATTGATATTCACAACACTGCGACATCTGCTGCAGAATGGATGTGAAAATTGGACTTGTTTGATGGCAATGCTGCCATAGTGTCGTATTTTATTGACACCTTTTTCCCCGTGCTCTGGGATGTATTAACAATTTTTGTTGTTATATCGGCCTACTGATTTGTAAGATCGCGGGTTCGAATCGAGCTCAAGGCCAAACAATAATTTGTTATCATTATTATTGTTATGATAATTTTTTTCTTAATTGAAAAAATTTTTAAATTAGAATAGAAAAAAAAAAAACTTTAGACAACTGCCAAAGCTCGTTGTATAGATCCATTTCGCGAACTGCTAAATTCCTTCATCGGCAACGTTTCGGCGCCGCTGCTATAACCATTCAGCCATCACGGCGGTTTTTTGTTTGTCTTCATAAATCCTACTTCTATTCTGGTTCGTGTCAATTGATATTCACAACACTGCGACATCTGTTGCAGAATGGATCTGAAAATTGGACTTGTTTGATGGCAATGCTGCCATAGTGTAATATTTTATTGACACTTTTCCCCGTGCTCTGGGATGTATTAACAATTTTTGTGGTTATGTCGGCCTACTGATTTGTAAGATCGCGGGTTCGAAACGAACTCAAGGCCTAACAATAATTTTTTATCATTATTATTGTTATGATAAATTTTTTCTTAATTAAAAAAATTTTTAAATTAGAATTGAAGAAAGAATAAAAATTTAGACAACTGCCAAAGCTCGTTGTATAGATTCATTTCGGGAACTGCTAAATTCCTTCATCGGCAACGTTTAGGCGCCGCTGCTATAACCATTCAGCCATCACAGCGGTTTCTTTTTTGTCTTCATTAATCCTACTTCTATTCTGGTTAGTGCCAATTGATTTGTACGATATGGGGTTTAAAAGGGAGTAGCCCTTAGTTGTATATGTGAAGGCGTTTTCGAGATATCGACCAAAATGTGGACCATGGTAACCGAGAACATCATATGTCGGGTACCGCTAATTTATTTATATATGTAATACCCCGAACAGTATTCCTGCCAAGATTCCAAGGGCTTTTGATTTCCCCTGCAGAACTTTTCCTTTTCTTCTACTTAATATGGTAGGTGTCACACCCATTTTACAAAGTTTTTCTCTAAAGTTATATTTTGCGTCAATAAACCAATCCAGTTATCATGTTTCTTCCCTTTTTTCGTATTTGGTATAGACAAATGGCATTTTTTCATTTTTTCATGGCATTTTCGGCCATTTTTTATACCAAGATTAAGTGAGTTCAGTTAAGTACGTGAACTAAGTTTAGTAAAGATATATCGATTTTTGCTCAAGTTATCGTGTTAACGGCCGAGCGGAAGGTCAGACGGTCGACCGTGTATAAAAACTGGGCGTGGCTTCAATCGATTTCGCCCATTTTCACAGAAAACTGTTATCGTCATAGAGGCTTTGCCCTTACCAAACTTCATAAGGATTGGTAAATTTTTGTTCGACTTATGGCATTAAAAGTATTCTAGACAAATTAAATGAAAAAGGGCGGAGGCACGCCCATTTTGAAAATTTCTTTTATTATACTCAGTTGAGCAGAGCTCACAGAGTATATTAACTTTGATTGGATAACGTTTGGTTGTACAGGTATAAAGGAATCGAGATAGATATAGACTTCCATATATCAAAATCATCAGTATCGAAAAAAAATTCGATTGAGCCATGTCCGTCCGTCCGTCTGCCCGTTAACGCGATAACTTGAGTAAATTTTGTGGTATCTTGATGAAATTTGGTATGTAGGTTCCGGGGCACTCATCTCAGATCGCTATTTAAAATGAGCGATATCGGACAATAACCACGCCCACTTTTTCGATATCGAAAATTTCGAAAAATCGAAAAAGTGCGATAATTCCTTACCAAATACGGATAAAGCGATGAAACATGGTAGGTGAGTTGAACTTATGACGCAGAATAGAAAACTAGTAAAATTTTGGACAATGCCCACTTTTAAAAGAAGGTAATTTAGAAGTTTTGCATGCTGTAATTTGGCAGTCGTTGAAGATATCATGATGAAATTTGGCAGGAACGTTACACTTATTACTATATGCCTGCTTAATAAAAATTAGCAAAATCGGAGAACGACCACGCCCACTTTTTAAAAATTTTTTTTTTAAATTCAAATTTTAAAAGAAAAGTTAATATCTTTACAGTATATAAGTAAATTAAGTCAACATTCAACTCCAGTAATGATATGGTGCAACAAAATACAAAAATAAAAGAAAATTTCAAAATGGGCGTGGCTCCGCCCTTTTTCATTTAATTTGTCTAGGATACTTTTAATGCCATAAGTCGAACAAAAATTTACCAATCCTTGTGAAATTTGGTAGAGGCTTCGATTCTAGGACGATAACTGTTTTCTGTGAAAAAGGGCGAAACCGGTTGAAGCCACGCCCAGTTTTTATACACAGTCGACCGTCTGTCCTTCCGCTCGGCCGTTAACACGATAACTTGAGCAAAAATCGATATATCTTTACTAAACTCAGTTGACGTACTTATCTGAACTCACTTTGTATTGGTGTAAAAAATGGCCGAAATCCGACTATGACCACGCCCACTTTTTCGATATCGAAAATTACGAAAAATGAAAAAAATGCCATAATTATATACCAAATACGAAAAAAGGGATGAAACATGGTAATTGTATTGGTTTATTGACGCAAAATATAACTTTAGAAAAAAACTTGGTAAAATGGGTGTGACACCTACCATATTAAGTAGAAGAAAATGAAAAAGTTTTGCAGGGCGAAATCAAAAGCCCTTGGAATCTTGGAAGGAATACTGTTCGTGGTATTACATATATAAATAAATTAGCGGTACCCGACAGATGATGTTCTGGATCACCCTGGTCCACATTTTGGTCGATATCTCGAAAACGCCTTCACATATACAACTAAGGGCCACTCCCTTTTAAAACCCTCATTAATACCTTTAATTTGATACCCATATCGTACAAACACATTCTAGAGTCACCCCTGGTCCACGTTTATGGCGATATCTCGAAAAGGCGTCCACCTATAGAATTAGGCCCACTCCCTTTTAAAATTATCATTAACACATTTCATTTGATACCCATATCGTACAAACAAATTCTAGAGTCAGGCCTGGTCCACCTTTATGGCGATATCCCTAAATGGCGTCCATCTATAGAACTAGGGTCCATTTCCTCTTAAAATACTCTTTAATACCTTCCATTTGATACACATGTCATATAAACACATTCCAGGGTTACCCTAGGTTCTTTTTACAATATGGTGATTTTCCCTTACTTTGTCTCCACAGCTCTCAACTGAGTATGTAATGTTCGGTTACACCCGAAATTAGCCTTCCTTACTTGTTTTTGTATTTGGTTGCACCATATCATTACTGGAGTCGAATGTTGACATAATTTACTTATATGCTGTAAAGATATTAAATTTTTTTTTAAATTTGACTTAAAATTTTTTTTAAAGTGGGCGTGTTCTTCATCCGATTTCGCTAATTTTTATTAAGCCCACATATAGTAAGAGGAATAATGTTCCTGCCAAACTTTGAAATTACCTTATTTTAAAAGTGGGCGGTGCCACGCCCGTTGTCCAACATTTTACTAATTTTCGATTCTGTGTCATCGCAGAATCGTGTTAACGGACAGACGGGCGGACGGTCGGACGGACGGACATGGCTCAATCAAATTTTTTTTCGATACTGATGATTTTGATATATGGAAGTCTATATCTATCTCTATTCCTTTATACCTATACAACCAACCGTTATCCAATCAAAGTTAATATACTCTGTGTGCAAAGCACGCTGAGTATAAAAACATATATTTTTTTACTTTGCTTGTTTCCTGCTGCTTAAATATTTTCCAAACTTGAATTCAACCAATTTTGTAGTACTGAAAAATAGTTGAGCATTTTCAAAACCAGTTTTGAATCATTTAATATTCGTGACATTTCTCTTTAAATGTATCCTTAAAATACATGTAAGGGCATACAAATGGGTATATAATGTTCGGTTTCAACAAAACTTAAACTTGCTTGTTTTCTATTAAATTCAAAACAAACGATCTCAATTAAAAATGAAGTTTCTTCACTTTTGGTAAAAATTCCAAAGTATTCGATACCTTTTAGTGAGTATGAAACTAGCATCGATACTTTGATCCAAGTATTTTATACGAGTACCGGTATCGATACTTTTTCTAAAAGTTAATTAAATTACAAGTTATTAGTTAACGCATTATTTTATTTTGTTGTTAAGCCTTGATATAAGGTATGTAACATAGCAAAATGCTACGTCACAATAACCTACTCACAAAACACACATAACATTAAATATATACATACCCTAACACTAAATATATACATACCCTACGTTTGCCTTGCACAGCGAACAACCACCCGCACATGGTATGCCAAGTACCAACAGCGAACAACCGTCCGCACATAATATGCCATTAAAATATACATACCCTACAATCGCCTTGCACAGCGAACAACCACCCGCACATAGTATGCCAAGTACCAACAGTGAACAACCAAACATACTCAGCACATGTGGTACTGACTATATGGCTTGCATTTTTCATTCGCTATCATAACGAGGAGTTATTGATGAGCTGAATTCTTAACAATTTTATACGCTACCAAGTATAAAATGGCAAACGCCATCACTCACGGCATACTTCACCTAGGTAAGTAAGGCTGAGGCCAACTTACAATGGTAGGTATCAAAGGGGTCCCAAAGTGAACGGGGAAGACTCTCAGCGAACCCATCGGGCTCATGGATCTCCCCCCCCCCCCACCTATGGGAAACCAACCTTTGCACAACTGCCCACGGGGTAGGAGGGGATACGCTCCCCTTCTACCTTGAAGGACGGATGGGCACGGGTAGTTCCCCCAAGGCGCGTCCAGGACCAGTCCTGGGCTCCACTTGAGGAACATGCCAGGCCCAATACATATCAATACGTATGAAATTTGTCGCGGATGGTTCACCCAGGGTTGCCGAGGATCATCTCGCTCCCCCGCTGCCTGGGTGAAGTGCCGAGCCATATGCAACGGTGGACTTTACTACACCACACATGGTCGCTAGGAATCTTGTCCGAGGCTCCCTGAGAGGAGTACTGAATCTACCCAGCACCCATGTATACAAATACATCTATACGTTGGGTATTACTAATAGATATACTTCACCTAGGTCAAATTGCGCCCTTCCTGCCCACCGCCGCCAATCGTTAGCCATAGGAGTACCATCGCAACCCGCCTGAACCAATGCGTAAGCTTTCTCTGGGGGTAAGATATTAGAGGATTATCACCACCGTTCCCTGAGAATCGCGACCCGTAATGTCATCTTTCCGCCGCCCTACGTTATTATCCGTGGCATCTCTCTCTCTCCCTCTCTCTGGGATCAAAGGCTGCCGGCATCGACAGGCAAAAGCCGCATCGTGTGTGTGTGCGTGTTCGGAATCAAACAACAACTAATTGTGTTATTAATTTGTAGAGGTTAGTGGGACCTTCGCCTGACCCTGGGGCGGCTGAGCTTACCTCAGCCTTCGACAAAACCCACCTAACAAATGGGGCCCGAGCAGGGACTCATCTCCGGAGAGGAAAGTGTAAAAGCAACAACAAGCACCAGCCCGCCGGGAGATGGGCCACCGAACACGCAACCACAATCAGAGGACAACACCAACCTATTGAATACCGACAGCTTGAACGGGATATATTCGCTGAAGAAAGAGAGACTCATCGAGGAGTGCAAGATATACCGGATATTCGTTAACGGCAGCACTGTCGCTGAGCTACGCATAGCGCTCAGTGCCTATGTCAAGGCTAAATGAAATCGCAAGTCAACTAAAAATCTACTGAGAGAGGTTGAAGACGAAATCAAGGCAGAAGAGAATAGCCAAATTAAAACCCCCCTCGACCACACTCCCTCCATCGATGTGACTACACCGTCTGCAGTTACAAAGGCCAATCAACGACCATCACCACCCCGTACCGAGTTAACCGACGCCGAAGTAATGAATACGGTCCGCCGATGGGATGTCCATTTCACGGGTGGATAAACGCTTTACGACTTTTTGGAGAGAATGGAGGAGCTGGCCGAGTGCTATAGCATTCCACTGGACAGATTGCTCCCAACGCTGCCAGAGACTTTGCGCGGCAAGGCATTGCAATGGTTCCGTGTACGCAAAGCCAAGATACTCTCGTGGGCACAGTTCCGCACAGCGGTCGAGCAATTCTTCCTACCCATACGGCATCTACACCAACTAGAGGACGCCATACGCCAGAGGAGACAGCAGGGGCGAGAAAAGGCTAAGGATTATATTCTCGCCATGCAAACCATGATCCGGCAACATCCAATTATGTCACGAGAAAACCACCTAGAATGCATTTACAATGGTATGCGTGTCGAATACCGGTTATTCGTAAAGCGTAGAGAGTTCCGAACTATTGAAGAGCTGATGGAGCTCACTGACGAATTCGAGCTGCTACAATTGGAGGCCACCAGACAAAGCAGACAAACAGCGCATTATTTATCACCGTTGACCGAAGAATATAACCGAGAGGAATCCTGTTGGAGATGCAAGGAACGAGGTCATATGCGCCACCAATGCTGAAGAACCCGAAGAATCTTTTGCTCCATATGTGGCCGGGACAACGTCCTGACCAGAGATTGCAGGTGCGATAAGGCGAGCACTTTGATTCCCGTCAGGCTACGGCACGGGAAAATACCACAATCAGCAGCCAACGACGAACAGCCGTCGAATCAAAAGATGGATGGCCGTCACTACGTCAAGCTCACCATCGAAGGGTTAAACGTCCGAGCCTTGGTGGACACCGGTGCAACGCTCATCTACGTAGGTGACACTATACGCAAGCATCTGGAAGGAAAGAAAATAGCATGCGCACCCAGCGTTCACAACGTACCGCTCGCCGATAGGACGTGCGTTTTTAGTTCGTACACCTACCAAGAAACCATACTCTGTAAGAAAAACCGACCCACATGCGAGTGTCCCCCTACCTAATTTGGCCGAATACATGATTCTAGGTATGGACTTCGTCAGGGAAAGGGGGCTCACCATCACCTTAGACGGAAACTTATTACCGCCAGCCACGCCAACCCAGAACACCATAAGTGCAAAACTAAGTACCGTGACAGAAAGAAAGCATTTAAGAGAAACTCGCAGTTTTCTTAAACCACCACCAACGGATATTTGGGAGAATAACTAGTCCCAGCAGGGCAGCAGAACATGTAATCTCGCTGAAACATGATCGCCCGCTAAAACAGCAATATTACCCACTGGCGGGAGCAGAATCCAAATTAGATTCTATATGAAATGCCGGGTCATATTCCGCGAAGCCAACGATCTCGTCACCTTACCTTTCAGCAGTTGTTTAAATGGCGTGATGAACAAACCAAAAAAGCTCTTCCCGTTGAGTATGGTTGTAGACCTTTACAATTTAGTCGATGGTCTTGGTTTCGAAATAGATGCTTAGTATAACTGCACTACTACCGGATTTTAATAAAGTGAGACACTGGATTTGATTTAGTGGTATCAATAGTTTTACAGGTTTATTAGTACGTATAGAAAATTTGCCGGTATGTACAAAGAATTTGCAAAAATCAGTGATGAAAAAAAGTATTATGAAGTTATATTGACTTATCGATAACATGCATGTGAATATAGAGATTACAAAATGTCTATGTTAATATGCAGATGACCAAAGAATGGTGTGTTGCCGTACTGGTCATGTTATGTGGCGTTCTTACTGATCGTTGTGACATCCAACATTCTCAAGGCCATGGCAACATTGTTGGCATTAGTCCTGCGTTAAACTGGTTGTATATGAATCAACATGGCATTACTCGGAGAAGAGAATAAATGACTGAACCAAATTCGTATGGCAATAAGTAAACAGGTTGTATATATATGAAATCCACATAGCTTTACTCGAATAGGAGAATAAGTGACTGACCCAAATTCGTATGGCAATAAGTAAACAGGTTGTATATATATGAAATCCACATAGCTTTACTCGAATAGGAGAATAAGTGACTGACCCAAATTCGTATGGCAATAGTTAACAGGTTAATGAGCAACGATGGGTACCAAGGCGAGCTTTGTGATCGGTCTTTTGAACGTGCCCGTGGCTGTCTTGATGGTTACCACGCGAATGAGCTCATCGCTTCCGGGATGCAACGAGACCACGCGACCCATGGGCCACTGACCAACTGGAAAGCGATCATCCTTGATGATAACCAAGTCGTTTTCCCTAATGTTCGGCTTCCTTTCTTGCCATTTAGTACGGATCTGCATAGTAGACAAAATATCCTCTTTGAATCGCTGCCAAAAGTGTTGAATCATTTGGTCCATTAGCTGATGTCGTTTAATTGGATTCGATTCACATGGTGGTTGCGGTCGAGATAGAAGAGCGTTGCCCGTGAGGAAGTGTCCAGGCGTTATTGCAGTAAAGTCGTTGGGATTATCCGTAATTGGTGAGATCGGTCTGGAATTTAGCACCGCCTCAATGCGGGTTAGGACGGTTGAGAACACCTCAAAAGTCAATTTGGCCTTTCCGATTACTCTAGCCAAGTGAAATTTCATGGATTTCACCGCCGCTTCAGCTAAACCATTAAAATGAGGAGCACCGGGTGGGCTAAAATGCCATTGAATATGTCGATTCGTGAGAGCTGAGATAATTTCCTTTGCTATTGATCGGAGATATTGAGATTGACTTCTTTGATTCTCATGATCAGCACCAACAAAATTCGTTCCGCAGTCACTGAATACGTCGTGACAAAATCCTCGCCTGGCCACAAAACGGTCGAATGCGTGTTGGATTGTTTGGGTCGAGAGATCGCCAGCTGCCTCCAAGAGAACTGCTTTGGTGGTCATGCAAGTGAACACAGCGACGTAGCCCTTGTATGACTTTTGGCCGCGACCTCTTGAGGAACGAATGTCATATGGACCTGCGTAATCGATGATGGTGGAAGCGAATGGTCGAGTGTTGTGGTTCACACGCACCGTGGGTAAGGCGGCCATTTGTTGTTGAGATAAAACTGGACGCGCCTTGAAACAAATAACACAGCTTCGGATGAGACGACGAGCGAGATTGCGCACATCTAAAATCCAGTAAATTTGTCGAATTTGATTGACGGTGACTTGGGGCCCTCCATGTAACGTGAGGCGATGATAATGGTATACGATTAACGTCGCGAGGTGGCTCCTTGACGGGAGTATTATTGGAAATTTCTCTTCAAACGACATAAAGGCATTTTGCAAGCGGCCATTGGCACGAAGAATATTATTATCGTCAATGAAGGGATTAAGACGAAATAGTTTGCTAGATTTTGGAATTGGTTGCTTAGTGTGAACTGTTCTGAGCTCGGATGAGAATTCCGTGGATTGGATCCAGCGGATGAGTGACAACTCGCTATGTTGAATTTCGATAACTGTAGGAGGAGGGATATGTTGAATGAGGTGGCTTATTGGGTTCGAAAGCATTGCAATTGATGGACGTTGCCGTGTGAGGTTGATTGAAGATCTCATAATTTTCACAAAACGAATGGCGTATGCGACAGCTCGACGAAGGCGATTGAAGTTGGAAAATCGTTTAAGGAGTGGTTCCAATCCGCACTCTTCCTTTGTAGTAAGATTTATGCCTTTGAATTGAGCACGAAGTTCGGAATCATCATCGTCGTGAAGTTCGTATGATGAGTTTGGCCATTCCGCTTGTGACAAAGATAGAAATGGAGGTCCGTGCCACCATAGTGAAGAATCGCGCAATTCGGTAATTGTTAAACCCCGACTGTTGAGATCGGCTGGATTAGCTGAGGAAGAGACATGATTCCATTGTTCAACTTCAGTCGACGCCAGAATTTTGTGAACGCGATTGCATACGAAGACAGCCCAGCGATTGGGATCTAATCGAATACAGGATAATACGACGGTGGATTCAGTCCACATAAAAACCTTGTCGATGTTAAGTCTCAATGATTGTTTGACAGCAGCAAGTAATGTGACCGCCAGCGTCGCACCGCATAGTTCTGCTCTAGGTATTGTTAACGGTTTTCGAATGGTTGCCAGTTTACTCTTTGCTGCTAATAGGTTGACATAGACGTATCCGTTTACGTCGACCGTTCGGAGATAAATCGCGGTGGCGTACGCCTTGGTTGAACTGTCGCAGAAAACGTGAAGTTGGTTGTTTTTGTTCGTTGAGGATGTACGGATCCAGCGAGGGATTTCAATGTACTTGATTAACTGAAGGTCATCCATAGTTTGGTTAAATTCAGACTGTAGATTGATACACGTTATGGGTTCATCCCCATCCAATTTCTGTTCCCATAGCTTGTTTAAAAAAATTTTTTCCTTGGTGACGAAGGGATTCAGCCAACCGAGTGGGTCGAACAGACGTGCCACTATCGAGGAGACATTGCGTTTTGTCAGTCGCGTCGCCGTTGGAAATTTCATCGAAAAGGTAAAAAAATCGCTGAGTCTTGACCATCCCAACCCAAGTGCTTTAATGGAATCTTGAGGATTGAATAAACACATCGTTGTTTCATCGCGATATTCGACGGGAATTTGCTTAAGAATTTCGGGTGAATTGCTCGCCCATTTGCGAAGTTCAAAACCAGCACTGCGAAGCAATTTAATGAGTTCTTGAATCATTTGTATGGCGTCCTCGATGGTTTCGCTTCCGGTCGTGACGTCATCCACGTATGTTTCAAACTTAAGAGCGCTGTAGACAGCTGGCGAAGTGAGTTTGGCTTCTTCGGCGAATACGTGAAGAGTTTTAATAGCCTGATACGGTGATGGTGCGAGGCCAAACGTTACAGTTTGGAGCGCATATGTTTGAATGCCCGAATTGTCGTCGTCTTGTTATAAAATGTATTGATAGTGGGTGTCGTCTGGATGCATGTCGATGCAGCGATACATTTTTTCAATATCTGCAATGAAGGCATATTTGTGCGTTCTCCAGTTTAGAATAATTGAGACTAAATTGGCTTGTAAAACGGGACCGGTGGTCAAAATGTCGTTAAACGATTTTCCGTTTGTAGACTTGGCCGAGCCGTAAAAACCTGTCGAAGTTTGGTGGTGAGGCTGGTTTCTTTAAACACTGCATGGTGGGGCAAAAAATAATGCTTTTCTTGGATCTGGTGCATTAACTTGACCTGATTCAATATTTGATACTCGTTAAAGACCTTAAAATATGCTTCCTTCAATTTGTCGTCACGGCTGAAGCGACGTTGTAGCGATTGAAAGCGTTGAAGTGCCACTTCGTAGGAGGAACCTAATGCAACTGACGGATCTAAATAGGATTTGAAGGGTAGGCGCACCATAAACTTTCCATTTCGTTGACGAAGGGTAGTCTCATGGTTCTGTCCATTCATCTTCCTTGGATAACGATCTGACAATAGGTACTTCCTCTAGCTCATAAAAACTTGTAAGCAAATCTCGTATTTCTGTTGTGGAAATATGGTTACACTGAGTTAATGGAAAGGTTAGAACATGATTTTGTTGAAATAATTCCCCAAACAGGATCCACCTTAAAGCCGTGCATTGAGCAACGGGATCACCGATCTCACCCTTACACACCCCGCTTTCAAGAATGTGGCCGTATACATCGCCGGCCAATAACAAATCAATTTGGCCCGGAGTTGCATAGTGAGGATCAGCCAGTGCTAAATTTTTAAGATGATGCCAAGACTTCACTTTGACTGGATGCAAAGGCAACTCCGAGGTGATTGATGGAAGAACTGCAAATTTCGATTTAAAATTAAAGTTAGGATTGACAATTGATTGAATACTAAAAATAACTCCCTTATCAGCAATTTTGTATTGAGTTTCCCCCATGGACCGGTAACCTATACAGAAAGGAATGAAGGGTAATTTCAGTCGTTGAACAACGCGCGTGGTAACGACGGATTGCTGCGATCCATTGTCGATTAATGCACGAAGCCGGACAGGCTGGCCAGATGCATCAATGACATTGACAATTGCTGTTGCAAGTAGAATTGTGGAACTTGTATGTACCAAATTGTTGGAAACCATTTGCGGATTAACCAAAGGCGCATGGTTAACGTGAGGTGAGTTCGATGACGGTTCTGGATCTCGGAGAGATGTTGTATTTGATGATAACTTTGAATGGTTGAAATGCAATAAAGTGTGATGCTTACCACCACAGGTAAAACAAGAATGTTTGCTAGAACATGGTGTTGAGGTGGAATGACCGAGACAATTAAAGCACAGCTTATGGCTACTTGCGAACGATTTTCTCTCAAAGGGGGTCCATTGCAAAAATTGTTGGCACTTGCGAATGACATGTGATCCCCTACACCCTTCGATCGGACAGATGATGGATTTTTTTGCGACGTGAAGATTTCGTATTTCCCTTCTGTTAACAGGCTTGGTGAATATATTGTTAGGCTTTGCATTAGGTGATGCTTTGAAATTGTTGTGGTGACTTGCATGAACGGCAGCATCAGCAATGAGAAATGTCGATTTCAAAAAGTCTAGTAATTGTTGAAGTTTTGCAACTGTCTTCGGTTCCTTGCGATATCTTTCAAAATCAAGACGTGTAGCTGGTTAGAGCTTCTCGAGTAAATGGAACGCAAAAAACTCAGAATTCGCCTCGGTATTGAACTTAAGGTTCTTCAATTGAACAACGTAGGCACGTGCAGAGTCATGCAATGATTTAAGCTCAGCTGCCGATTCACGTTGACTATAAGTCGACAAATTCATAAATTTTCTCATGAATGCTGTAAACAGAACCTGATCATTACTATAACGATCCTTTAAATCATTGAGGGCTTCGTCATACGTGTCATCCATAACCTCCAAATGAGCGATGGATGACGTTACGTCTGTGGTAAGAAATGATTTTAGATACACAAATTTTTGATGTTTTGATAACTTTGGATAATTATGAATAGCTTGAAATGATGCAAAAAAGGTTGGTCATTTAGTTGGTTCGCCGTCAAATTTTTCTATTTTCAGCTCAGGAGGTCTAAACGTGCTATCGGCGTGAACTTCACGTATGATCGTATTAATCGTTTCCGTTGTTGCAGAAGCCGATGCAGTAGAATTAGGAAAGGTGGTTTGGGTTTCGTGGGTTTCATTTGGATACAGTTGGTCGAATACATTTTCGATGTGGTCGATTGCATCTGCATGCTCAGATTGAAAAGACCCAAAGATGTCCCGTTTGAAATATTCGTCATCTCGAGATAATCTGGAACGCACCAATGTGCGATGGTTCGCATTGAAAGTTAAAAGAGTTTGCGAGATTCGATTGAGGCGTGTAGCAAACTGCCCTTTAGAACGTCGATTTGGTCCATCTTTATCGAAATTTGGTCGCTCTTTACGTAAACGTTCGAGCAGATCGAGTTGTTCCGCCACCAGTTGCTCTTCTTCAGTGAGAGCCACTGATTTCTCAGCCGGTGATTCGGTTTCCGGCATGTCGGTATAGAAACAAAATGGCCAACGAAATGATACAGTCACTTACCTCGAAATCTTGTTGCCTTTCGTCACAATTGGGGGGTTTACGGATTCGGATGGCCTTGATGGTGTATGCTGATAGAAATGATGATGAGCTTTGTAGTGTTGAACGTTCGCTCTTGGCGATTCCAAACAGTCAGCTTTGTTCGCGTTACGAAGAATTGACTAAACGTGTTTGGCGATGCCTTTTGAGGTTAGGTGGACACAAGCGATTTTTTGACATCAGAGTTAGTGGTATTTCGCGAAAACTGATCCGGCTCGAAGGACCTCTCCCCAGCAGAATCCAAATTAGATTCTATATGAAATGCCGGGTCATATTCCGCGAAGCCAACGATCTCGTCACCTTACCTTTCAGCAGTTGTTTAAATGGCGTGATGAACAAACCAAAAAAGCTCTTCCCGTTGAGTATGGTTGTAGACCTTTACAATTTAGTCGATGGTCTTGGTTTCGAAATAGATGCTTAGTATAACTGCACTACTAGCGGATTTTAATATAGTGAGACACTGGATTTGATTTAGTGGTATCAATAGTTTTACAAGTTTATTAGTACGTATAGAAAATTTGCCGGTATGTACAAAGAATTTGCAAAAATCAGTGATGACAAAAAGTATTATGAAGTTATATTGACTTATCGATAACATGCATGTGAATATAGAGATTACAAAATGTCTATGTTAATATGCAGATGACCAAAGAATGGTGTGTTCCCGTACTGGTCATGTTATGTGGCGTTCTTACTGATCGTTGTGACATCCAACACCCACGGAACCCAGCGATGCAACAGGTAATAAATGTTAAAGTCGACGAACATCGAAGAACCCACAAATTTACAGAGTAATCAAGACCATGATAGCGCAGCGCTCAAAAGCCGATCACCGCACCTGGGACAGGGAAATCCCGCTAATCGCTTTCGATATGAACACAGCATATTACGAAGCAACCCAAGCATCGGCTGCTGAAATCAACTTTGGCAGAAACATCGCGACAGCCCAGCAAATACGCACCGAAGGCGCCGTCCCCGAAAAATCACCGACCGTATCCCCAACAATAACCGACCTATGGGAAGAGATCAAGAAGAATCTGGCTGACGCAGCCAAGGCACAGAAAAAATACTACGATCTGCGCCGTAGACCCTGGAAACCACAGGTGGGGGAAAGGTGATGAAACGAGAGCATCCGCTCTCCTCCGCGGTTAATCAATTTACACAAAAATTAGCACCAAAGTTCTCCGGACACTATGTGGTAGAAAAATACATATCATCCAATACCGTCCAGCTGAAACACACCGAAGAACACCACAAACGGACAGCGCATACACATCTACAGGACTTAAAACCCTACGCTGACGAACGCTCACTCACTACCGAACAGTAATCTCTCCACCTAACACAACACGCATATAATTCTGCTCATATCATTACAGAATACGATGCGTCAGCCAACCCCACCGGATTCGCCACAAAAGGTAAAGGAATGGCCATGGCCACCCAACAAGACGATAATACAGCGGGTACAAATACACGGCTTTATCCCAACTTGATGCAAACAGTACAACCGCTGCTAAGCATAAGCGAGTGCGCAGACAACAGAACCGACCGTAAAAAGGTAGAAGACGAAACAGCTCGACCCGCCGAAACAGAGGCACCGGAAAAGATAAGCGAAAATCAAAAAGAGAAAACATTAAAAAAATTAGACTGCGTGAAGCGACCAAAGAAGAATACGCCCCAATGGCACTTTCGATATGGCAAACAGCATGTGTACTGCACGCAGATGGACGCGGACCACGCTTTAGTGAAGATTGCGGGGCACAAGAGAATAATGAAATATAAGGATTAACTTGGGTAAAAAAAAAAAACAAAAAACAAAAATCCATGCAACATTAGAAAACAAAGGAGTTAAATTTCTTTTTTATTTATATAAAGCCATACACACAGATAAAAAATGTTTTTATACACGCTACTAGTACGAAGAATAGAATATACTTTTTTATGAATTGTTACTACAAAAAAAAAAAAAAAAAAAAAAAAACCACACGTGGAGAAAGAGATCTATTTTCTTAGTAATACACACCATTCCTCAAACCGCATAATATGCCGTTGCAACTTTATTGTTAGCTTGAGCAAATCATTGTCACAAATCTTTTTTGTTAACAATTGTAAATATAAGTTGAAAAATAATTTTTTTTATGAATGATTGTACGTTACATATATATCATAAAATTTTACATCTAAAACTACGAAAAAAAAAATATTGTTCGAATATATATCCATTTTTTTTAATGCAAAATACCTTTCAAACAAAATATTCAACTTTATACAAACACTCCTACAAAAGAAAAAAAGGAGACTTACACATGAATTTCAATTAATTAGTATTAAGCTAAAAGAAACATTTTTTTTCATAAACAAAAAATAATACAATGTACAAAGTTTTTTATGCTGATTTATATACAAGTTTAGAAAAAAAAACATATATATATATATAAGTAAATATATGAATAAATGGAAATGTCGGACAACAAACGCACACACGTACGTCGGCCGCGCCACCTCTGAGCCGGAAAAATATACCGGGACCACTTGGTCCACGACAGTGCAGGCCTTAAGGCCACAAACTCCCGAATGCCAAAGTTTTTTTTCCCACGAAGTGGGAGGGGGACTGTAACGTAGCAAAATGCTACGTCACAATAACCTACTCACAGCCCTAACATTAAATATATACATATCCTAACACTAAATATATACATACCCTACGTTCGCCTTGCACAGCGAACAACCACCCGCGCATGGTATGCCAAGTACCAACAGCGAAAAACCGTCCGCACATAATATGCCATTAAAATATACATACCCTACGATCGCCTTGCTCAGCGAACAACCACCCGCACATAGTATGCCAAGTACCAACAGTGAACAACCAAACATACTCAGCACATGCTGTACTGACTATATGGCGTGAACGGGGAAGACTCTCAGCGAACAAATCGGGCTCATGGATTTCCCCCCCCCACCTATGGGAAACCAACCTTTGCACAACGTCCCACGGGTAGGAGGGGATACGCTCCACTTTTACCTTGAAGGACGGATGGGCACGGGTAGTTCCCCCAAGGCGCGTCCATGATCAGTCCTGGGCTCCACTTGAGGGACATGCAAGGCCCAATACATATGAATACGGGTGGCATTTGTCGCGGATAGTTCACCCAGGGTTGCCGAGGATCATCTCGCTCCCCCGCTCCCTGGGTGAAGTGCCGAGCCATATGCAACGGTGGACTTTACTACACCACTCGTGGTCGCTGGGACTCTTGTCCGAAGCTCCCTGAGAGGAGTACTGAATCTACCCAGCACCCATGTATACAAATACATCTGTACGTTGGGTATTACTAATAGATATAATTCACCTAGGTCAAATTGCGCCCTTCCTGCCCCACGCCGCCAATCGTTAGCCATAGGAGTACCACCGCAACCCGCCTGAACCAATCCGTAAACTTTCTCTGGGGGTAAGATATTTGAGGATTATCACCACCGTTCCCTGAGAATCGCGACCCGTACTGTCATCTTTCCGCCGCTCCTGCGCTATTATCCGTGGCATCTCTCTCTCCCTCTCTCTGGGATCAAAGGCTGCCGGCATCGACAGGCAAAAGCCGCATCGTGTGTGTGTGCGTGTTCGGAACCAAACAACAACTAATTGTGTTATTAATTGGTAGAGGTTAGTGGGACCTTCGCCTAACCCTGGAGCGGCTGAGCTTACCTCAGCCTTCGACAAAACCCACCTCACGTAGTTATATTGAAATTGGAAGATAACAAATCGTATTTGTGGTCCGATTTGGTTCATATTTGGAACACATAATACATATATGAATAGAAAGCGACCTATGAAAAAATCGCCGCCAGGTGGCGCAAGGAACGAACTATTCAAAAAAAATCGTATTTGTGGTCCGATTTGGCTCATATTTGGAACACATATTACATACAGAAAAAGAAACCGCTATGAGAAAAAAAAATCCCGCTAGATGCGGCAAGGATCGAGATATTAAAAATTCACTCATATTTGGAATAAATATTACACACAGTCCGGTAGATGTGACATCAAAATACTTTGGAGTTCGAGGAGGGACAATCATACGTGGCGCTGAGTCGAGTAAAGTCTTTGGAAGGATTATGTATTGAAGACTTAGATTGTAAAAAATGGTCAGGAAAGAGTCCTGTAATAATCAGTCACTAAATGAACTAAATATAATAAGAAATAATAGGCAATTAAATAAAGACTAAAAACTTGAAAATAATTATGTAGGTCCTAGATACTAGCCATCGCACTCCTCATCAATCTAGGGCGTTGATCAGACAATTAAATAAAAGCGTTGGACGCGTCAAATTTCTCTTGATAGTCATTTTTAAGACCAACTGAACCTCACATTTTTAGAAATTTCACGCGCCCAACGCTTTTATTTAATTGTGTGATACACGCCCTAGATTGATGAAGAGTGTGATGACTAGTACCTATGACGTACCTAATTACTTTCTAGCTTTTAGTATTATTATTACTTAATGTACGTAATGTTTTCAATAAAACCGTTTAACTAAAATTTTTTTTTTATTTAGTTTTTATAATGCCTGTAAGTATTAAACTCTATATACTGTAAATAAATATAGCCCATTCTATCCATGTACTGCAAATCATAATTAATCAACGTATGCTTCATGCATTATGCAATTATTAAATATTTTCTAATACTTTTCCAGGATTCGAAAATTGGCATGTATCAAAAAATATGGCGTTACATGGAAAACCGCAAAACCTCTGTTTTTGTAAAAACGTACGAAGATGGTATAAAACGTGTCCTGGAAGGAAATTATGCTTTTCTAATGGAGTCGACAATGTTAGATTACGCTGTACAACGGGATTGTAATTTAACACAAATTGGAGGGCTTTTGGACTCTAAAGGATATGGTATTGCCACACCAAAGGGGTCGGCATGGCGCGATCAAATATCCTTGGTGATATTGGAACTGCAAGAAAAGGGAACCTTACAAATATTATATGAAAAGTGGTGGAAAAATACAGGGGATGTGTGCAACCGAGATGAAAAAGGCAAAGAATCAAAGGCGAATGCTCTGGGTGTAAAGAATATAGGTAATTTATTGATAAAAATGGGGCATAATCATAGTCTTGGCTTAAACCGCATCGTTATAGTGGGAAGCTAATATTAGACAAGTGATGGTAATGCAGTATGCCACATGATGTCAAATAGAACACATGTTTTGTAATTGTTGGCGTAGCCAAGTGATTACAATTTTGAGCTAGTTAGTAAAGGGTAACGGATTCGAATCGTGACAACTTTCTGAGCTTTTTAAACATATTTATTTCTATTATTCGTTATATTTAAAAACCAAATCAATGTCTTAAATTCCGGATCATGTCTTGCTTATAGATTTTGAGATGTTGAGATCAAATATCCATGACAAATCCCAAATAAGGTTCACCATGAACTCAAATTTAAAAGTGGTAAGACTTTACTTTTTGCACTTCGTATTTAAGGTTAAAAATATGTATGATGTGGAAATAAAATAGGTTATTGATTCCCTTATCATTGAGAGAAAAGTTTAATTTCAAACAAGTAAATATTTGTGTGTGTTTCATAAACATATATATCAAGGATACATTTAGAGAGCAATGTCAAGCATATTAAATGATATAAAAGTTGGAACACACTACTTATTCATATGCAAATATTGTCTTCCGTAATCAGCCATAAAACAGTTACTGTCACACTAGCAATCTTCTTAATAAATCTCGTTAAATTTGGCTGCTTATTGTTCGACTTCAACGTTAAAAGTTTTGTGAATTTATTAAAAAGAGCGGACTAGGACCATTTACGGGTTTTCTGTACTTTCGTACTTTGCATTAACATATCTGTAATAATAAATATATTGGCAATTTTGTTATAGTTAAAAAGCTTAGCCACTTTTTCAAAAAGTGGGCGTTGTGCTTAACGAAGTTTTCTAGACTACTAAAACTAAACTACTAAGATCCATATTTCTGCAAAATGCCAAAGTGATAATAACGCTTCTGATTTACTGCTTGAAAAACTTTAAATTTTCTTCACCAAAATTTTAAAAAACTTTTATATATTTTTAAATTTTCGTACCTTGCTACACCATATCACTACTAAGGTGAAATATTAGTATAATTTATTTATATTTATATATACCGCAAGGGCGTTGACTTTGTTGTTACTATTAAATCTTAAAAAAAAAAATGATTTGAAATTGGGCCTGGGCGCCATCCGATTTAGTTAACTTACCAATTTGTTAAATTTTAAATCTACAGATTTAGTTTAATACAACAGCAAAGACAACCATGCTTTGCCAATCATGGTTCAACCATATGATTGGCTTATCTCTACAGAAACAACATACTTCTGTTCAGATTGTCAAAAACTGCGTGATGGCGTAAACATAAAACTTTGTAATTCTTGTGTTTTATGGTAAAACAATCTACTAAGTTAGATGCACTTACTAAAAAATAACTTAAAATGATGTGAAACTATTTTTTTTTATAAAAAGCTGACCACTACGGCAGTAAATAATCGTCAATGGATTGGCTACATTTTGCGGCCGCCATCTCGTTTTGGCAATCCCTATTCCAGTGAAATGAAAAAAGTCAAATCAGCTGATGAGATGAGCTAACCATATAATTGAGCCATGCATGCAAATTCAGAATGATATTTCGGGGAGTTCCTGATAATTATGTAGCACCAATATTCAATATTGCAAAATGGTTTTTATTAGATTACTTTTGGAGTAGTACAATTATACTTCATAACTATACTTCACTTTACAACTAATAGCGTATTTAAATCAAACTGATTACTAATTCCTCAGCTTGCGCTGCTTTTATACTCTCGGTTTTCTCGTTCGCCCAATTCCCCTAACGTCTAGTCAGTTTGCGAATATGTGTTCGGGAACATTTGTATCTCATGCTTTGTAACCCAGCTACATACATGTATATTTGTAGTTTATGCTTTTCTTCTAGTCATATGCGTTTGTATGGGTGAGGACAATTTCTGCTTTTAGCTGCAGGCTACATATATGTATGTGAAATATCTCTTCGCTTGGAGATGTTGGTTATGTGTGTGGAAGGTTTTTCGTTATCGTGTACTTAAGTGTCGCTGCTTGCTGTTTTTGTTGTTGCGATTTTTTAATAACAGCATAGTGATGCTAATATTCGCCCCACTTCCCTCCTACTAAGTCTGATCGTCCCGATCAGACAAATTTTCCGGTCTAAACGCTGCCAGCCTTTCCAAATGAACCACTTTCATTATTTTCCGTGGTTTGCCAATGGTTTGTATGCGGTAAACTACTTCGTTGATCCGTTTTACAACTTTGTGTGGGCCTTCCTATTTACACTGAAACTTCCGGTACAAACCTTTCTTTCGTTGTGGGTTGTATAACAGCACCAAATCTACTTCCTGAAAACCCTATGAATTAACTTATTTTTTCTATCTGGATTTCATCTTGTCACTCATAATCTTGATTCGTTGTCTTACAAGATTGTGTATTTCCCTCATCTCTTCCTCCTAGACACCAGTGGACTTCTTGGCATCTCTGTCCGCATCGGCATTTATCCCAAACTTCAAATCAGCTGGCAGTCGAAGGTCGCTGCCAAAAATTACCTTTGCGGGAGTTTGTTCGTTGTCTCATGCACTGCCGATCGGTAAGCCATTAAGAAAAAGATATGTATCAATCCCACTCTTTATGGGAATTGTCCACTACTTTTATTAAGTGCTAGAAAAGATTAAAATGCAATAAAAAGGAGTTGTTACCTTAATGAGTGGATTCTGAATGTCTGAATGTCTCTTTATTCAAATATTTCAGCTTATTTATATTAGTTATTCTAAACATATTCTTACATACATATTTACATTTAAGCATACATACTTACATGCATATCTACCTTAAGCATACATACTTACATACCTACATACAACTCGATACAAAATATGTACCTACACATCTGTGTTGAGCTGTGACTTCTATGGGAAATGCAATGTTTGCAAATTTGCTAGAATTCAAATTTGTTTGGTTGTGTGTTGTACACACACCTGTATTAAATCGTGTGAATGGCTATGTCAGCAATAATTATCAAATGCATATTTATGTGTTGATGAACATTTAGACTATTTTTGTAGCAGGGTAGCATATTAGACTGATTTAAATATTTGGGATTAAATTGATGGCTGTTTACACTACATCTCCCTTTTTTTTTTTAAATGCTTATGCATTTGGAGAATGCATGAGTGTTCTATTTTTGTAAATTAATTCTATTTTTTGTATTTTATGTTTGTAGGTCGAAAATTTTCTTATTCTACTAATTTAAGTACATTTTTGTGTATTTTTATTTTCTTATTATTTATGATATTGCTATTCTCTATGTTACTGAGAAATTTTTGCTTATCCTCATTTCCTATTCTAGATGGGATTAAAGTGTCATTATTTTTTTATTAGTATTTTCTTCTTTATAGGGTATTAGAGTAAAATTATTATTTTCATCGATTTCTTCTACTTGATCTAAAATCGGGATCTTTGAGCGTATGATATACAGTAGATTGGGTAGATTCAGTTGCTGTTGGAGCAAGAAGTAGTTATATAGTGATAGGTGGTTAAACCAAAGGGTACAGCGAATGCAAACATTTTTCATATCTTTTCTTATACCATTTTTCATATTTTCCAGCAATATTTTTATTAGATCTTATGTGTCATGCGATTTTCTGGGTGGCCTTCTCAGATGGGATCGTCATGATATTTATGAAGAATTTCTTTAATTTCTGTCGACATTTGTCACATGCATAACTTCTGGGGTTAATGTAAATATTAGATCTTTGAGAACTTGGGCACCTATTTTATTTTTAAATATGCTTACTCGAGTATTCATTATTCTGGACCAATTTGTCTCCTAAGGGACAACCGTCTTTTTCTCTTACAAGTCCTAGATTGCCGGCATTTTTAAGCCTGGTTGAATATTGACCTAAGTCAATAACTTCCTCAACAATCTGGTTGCTTGTATTATGCTACAATTTTTCTATCCTTTTGGATGAAAACGAGCGTGACATGTCTAATTGCAAATTTATTTATTAAGCGCTTTATTTATAATAAGGTTCTCTTTGTGACTTTTTATTTTCTTCATTCTGGCTGGGTTTTAAGTTTCCGATCTTGTGGTAACTTTAGGTATTTTGCATATTTCCACTTACGTAAGGTTTTTAGTCAAGCATTATTTTGCGAAAGGTTTGTGGTATAAACCTTCTACTTTGAGAGCTACTACTATGAATTAGCAAATTCTTGAACTTAGACAGTGCTAATGAAGCTGCATTAATAAATCCTTCTATTGAGTGAGGTATTTTGCAGTGATTCATTTGTAATTGTTTACTGTTCTTATCGAAATTTGGTTGAGTTTAGGTGGTCTAGGGTGCTAAATTTGAATATTCTATCAATAGCACGATTCCGCAGGTTAAAAATGCTAGGCAAACATCTGAAATGTTTAGGTAAATTTTTGGCTCAAGTTCAGCTGGTGGTTCATATTTTAATATTCTATTCTCTGATGTTTCAGAGTTTCTTTTTCCTAACTCGTAACCAGCTATGGGGTTGAGTTTTGTCCATGAAGACATTTTAAAGAGATAATATGATTGAAAGAGAAAATTAAAAATGTATTCCTGTTTCTTTGGGGGGTGGGGGAAAATGCTAATTTATGCTTATTTCTTTGTTTTTTATGTTTATTATATTAAGCATCCCATTTTACTTATATTATTTTTTCCTTATTTAGTTAGCATTAAAAAAGTTATTATTTAAAAGGTTTATTTCTAAAAGTGTTTGTTCTTAAGGAAAAATTTGTTTAATTTAACATTTTTGACATTTCTAATTTTTCTTACAAAATCTTCTGAAAAATTTTTTCAAATGATGAATAGTTTAATACATTTTATTTTTTTCTTGTTTAATTATTAAAAAATAATTCCTATGCTATTCTCTTGCTTTTTCTCATTTTGTTTTCTATGCCATTTTAAAAAAAATTTCTATTTTGGTAAAACATTTAAAAAAAAATTGCTGGAAATTTAAATTTAGTTTAACTAATTTGTCGAAAATTTGATCAAATTGGCTTTGATTTATATGTCCTCTTCTGGGTACATATCTCAAAAATTAGTAAAAAAAAAAGTTTTTACAGCAGAAATTTAAATTTTTTCTTGTCAATAGACAGCCGTTAGGTTGCCCGAATATTTTTCCTGCCTAACAATAATTTTTAAATTGTTAAAACTAATCTAATATGCGTATTATACTTAAGCTGCCAGTTTATTCCTAATGTGGTCAGTTCCTTCCAAGGTAATATCAATATTTTTACTGGTCAATCCACTGCTCCTGCATCATTTCGAATATAAAGCCCGTAAATTATCATAAAAATTGCTAAATGGCGTCATTTTTGAGTGCTCCAAATTGGTCGTATTAACTGCTCCTGCATCAGTTCGATTATAAAGCCCATAAATTGCTAAATGGTGTCATTCTTGAGTGCTCCAAATTGGTCATATCCACTGCTCCTGCATCAGTTCGATTATAAAGCCCGTAATTATCATAAAAATTGCTAAATGGCGTAATTTTTGAGTGCTCCGAATTTAATTCATTGAAAACATTATTTGCTTCTTTTACAAGGCTTGGGCTGTAATCAGCCAGCAAAATCCTTGCCAGCTATGAAATTAGGCTGAAAATTCAGCCAGTAGAATCATATACTGTTTTCACACAGAAACTTAATGATCTCATTTCACCTGCTAATGAAATCTTAATTTTTTTGCTTTCACACAGAAGTAACTGCTCGATTAGTATGAAGGATGAGACAGACAATCATGGCGGAACGATACAAGGTGGGAGCATGGTGACATACCTACAAACAAAAAAATTCCATGTACTTGTAAATTCGATGGACAAATATCAAAATCGTACTGCGCCGGTAGTTGATGTATCAAATCAAATAAAAAAGGTTATAATCAGCTGTTCGATGCGGCCACCTTGTATCGGTCCGCCATGCAGACAATGACATTTGCTTTGACAAATGACATTTTTAAGAACTGAACACACCAAAAACTAAGAAGCGGAAACGGAAGCGGAACGCTGCCAACAGAGTTGCATTGTGCTTTTGACTTCATTAGGCATTCGATTAGCTACTAATGAAATAATAATAGATTCGAATTTTGTAGGGAAGATTGAGCTCAATAAGCGTCTTAATGTAGAAAATTGCTTTTATTATTCAATAAGCCGTCTGTGTGAAAAAAAAAATAGGCAGGACCGCCATGTAAAAGATTAAAATGCAATAAAAAGGAGTTGTGACCTTAATGAGTGAATTCTGAATGTCTCTTTATTCAAATATTTCAATTTATTTATATTAAATTATTCTAAACATATTCTTACATACATATTTACAATTAAGCATACATACTTACATGCATATCTACCTTAAGCATACATACTTACATACCTACATACAACTCGATACAAAATATGTACCTACACATCTGTGTTGAGCTGTGACTTCTATGGTGTGCGTGTTTTTCGTATGCCCAATATCTTACACATTTCTTGGAACCAGCTGATTCAAAATTCCTCCCTTTGGTCAGAATGTAGCTCCATTGGTACTACATATCTTGCAACCCAATTGTTTTTGAACACTTCTGCTACTGTCTCCGCTTCCTGATTTCGAATTGGATATATCTCTGGCCATTTGCTGAAATAATCCATAACCAACAGGACGAATTTGTTTCCGCGGTAGAAAATGGACCTGTGACATCCATGGCCATCCTTTCAAATGGTGCGCCTGATTGCTGCATCTGGCCATGACTTCGTGTTTCGGGCCCTTTCGCTCTGCTGCAAACCTTGCAGTTGGCAATCCAATCAGTGACCGACTGACGGCAACCAACCCAATTGAATCTCTGCTTAATTTTCTCGAGCGTCTTCATGATTCCAAGATGACCTCCACTTGGACCATTATGTAGATCGGTGAGAACATCAGGAATCCTTTTCCTTGGAATAACTATCAGTTTCTTCTTGCATTGACCATCCTCGCCAAAATTCGATGGAGGCAATCGGATATTAATTGTAAACTGTTCCAGTGGGCAAAATATGACTTCCCAATAGGACTCTCTGCTGACATCTCCTCTCTATTTGGTCTTTCGTTGTGTTCGGGCCCTTGCATAACATGCGACAGATCTGTATCTTCTAGCTGACACTTTCTCAGTTGTGCCATGTCCCATTCATCCGAACACGCTTTAGCATAAGCCGGACATCTATGACGTCTTTCTTAGCCTCAGCTTTCGAAGATTGCCTGCATTCCAAATTATATGGTCTTCGGGATATTGCATCGGCAATTCCTTTTCGATGCTCAATGGAAGAGTCATAGTTTCGTAGTCGTTCGATCCACCGTGCCAGTTGACCCTCTGGATTACGGAACTGCAGGAGCCACTTAAACGCTGCGTGATCTATCCTGACGCGGAATCCCTGCCCGTAGAGGTACTTGTGAAAATGTTTAAAGCACTCTACTAATGCCAACAGCTCTGTCCGTGTAACACAATAGTTCCTCTCTGGTTTTCCAATTGGTCGGCTGTAATATGCAAGTACCTTCTACTGTCCATCGACCAGTTGTGACAAAACGCCTCTTATAGCATATCCACTCGCATCTGTATCTAGAATAAACGTTGCTCCTGGAATCGGATATGCCAACATTGGGGCAGAACAAAAACGCTCTTTCAATGTTGGGAAAACCACTTCTTGCTCCTTCTTCCATTCAAAAGCTTTATTTTTTCTTGTAAGCTCGTGGGCTATGGGCTACACTGGCAAAGTTTGGTACAAATCGGCGGTAATATGTGCGCAGCCCAAGGAAACTTCTTAATTCATGCAAGTTCTGCGATCTTGGCCAATCTTTTACAGCTTATATCTTTTCATTCGCAGTGCAGATGCCTTGTGTCGTTACCTTGTGACCCAAATAATTTACTTCCTTTTTAAACAGTGAACACTTTTTGGGACTTAGTTTCAGACTAGCGCCAGCTATTCTCTGGAAAACTTCCTCCAAGTTCATAAGATGTTCATCAAAGTTCTTTCCAATACGATGATGATGTCCAGATATACCAAGCATGTTTTCCAATGTAGCCCTTTCAATACCTGATCCATGAGTCTCTCAAAAGTAGCTGATGCATTACAAAGTCCAAAAGGCATAACTGCAAATTGCCAAAGAGCATCTCTGACACTGAAGGCTGTTTTCTCTTTGTCTTCCTCCTTCACCTCCACTTGCCAGTAGCCGCTTTTCAAGTCCACTGTGGAAAATCATTTCGTACCAGATAGCGAGTCAGAGTGTCGTAAATTCTTAGAAATGGGTAGGTATCCCTTTTCGTGACGTCATTAAACTTGCGGTAGTCCAAGAAAAATCCCATTTTTCCATCCTTCTTATTCATAAGTACCACCGGTGAGCTCCATGGACTAGCTAATGGTTCGATTACGCCGCTGTGGCTCATTTCTTGTTTAATTTGACTCACAACTTCCCGCTTCGTCAGTGGAACACTAGGTGGAGCTTGACGGATCGGCCTTGCATCTCCAATTTGATGTTTTACAATGTTGGTGCGGCCTGGTTTGCAACCATCTTGGTCAAATATTTTTGTCTATTTTAAGAGCAGTTGTTTTGCCTTACTTTGATAGTCTTCCTCTAGCCCTCGGTCCATGCCGTGATGTCATTTGAAAGATCAATTTTGCTAGTTGAAATGTTTTCCTGGAGCTACTCACAGTTAATAACTACTTCAGCATATTGGTATCTTCCCAATATGGCTCTTTTGGTTAGTTAGAGTGGTGACTTGAACTCATTGAGTACTCTTACCGGAATAGGTCCATCTTGTTTGGTCGTAGCCAGGGTTTTTCCTACAAGTATTTTCGTTGTTGATTTGTTTGTCCCACAATCTCCGTCAAACTTTGCCCAGATTTCTACCTCCAATTTTGATGGTATTTGCTGATTCTCCTCCTCCAGCACTCGTTTACTGCTGTAGCCTTTCTCTTAGCCGAAATTAAGTGGCACATCCATGTTCTTATATCGCATCTTCTTGATTTGCATGCCGATCTTGATTTTGACATTGGTCGATTAAGAAGTCCACTCCAATTATGATTTCATCAACAATCTCTGCCACAATAAAATTGTGTAGTGTCGTGGCGTTCCCAATTGCGACTTCACATGCTACTTTTCCAATTACCTGGGTGTCTTCTCCAGTGGCTGTACGCAATCTTGCTTCAAGCAATGGTATTATATTTTTGTTGACTAAATCTGATCGAACGATGGAATGAGATGCGCCCGTACCTACAGTCAGTAAAGGTTCCTTTCCATCCACGTGTCCTCCGACAGTAAGATTGCTCGTCCTTCTTCCAATTTTCGATATAGAGATTATGGGGCATTAAATTGCGGGATCCAGCTGTCGCCCTTGAGGCTGACTCGCTGGATTTGGAGATTTGCGCATCTCCTTCAGCTCTGCGTTTACGGCCACCCACTTTGTTGAAACTATTATGGTTGGTACTGTAATCACGTGCAAGGTGCTCTGGGTTTCCACACTGAAAGCATTTGACGGCACCATAATTTTTCTGCTGCGTTCCTTTTAATGCTTCCAAAATTGCGTCTACCCACTCTGGTCTTTCAAATGTTGACTCTGGGTTTGCGTATGTAGCTCGCTTCGTTTCCACGTCCCGTATGCCATTTATAAAGTTCTGGATTTTTACCCTCTCGGTGTATTCCACGGGTGCGTCCTCATTTGCTAGATGGGCCAGCCTTCCGACATCCGGTGCAAACTCCTGCAAGGTCTCATTCGCTTTTTGGTAGCGGTTTTGCAACTCAATTTGGTATATCTGTTTCCTATGCTCGCTTCCATAACGTCTCTCGACAGCGGGCACCAATGTTTCATAACTGTTCCGTTAGTACAATTGCAGGCCCTTTTAATGCCACGAACAGTCCATCAACTTTATCTTCAGCACTCCAGCGCTTCACTGTTAACGTCTTCTCAAACTGAAGCATAAATACCTTGAAAGAAACAAAGCCGTCAAAAGATGGAATTTTTACCTTCTGATTGCTCGCTGGATTAGGTGGGCGATTTAGTTGCAACTTCTGTATACAACCTCTCAATGTTTCAATCTCGGCATCGATTTTGTCCTCGAGTTGCAAAATTTTTGTGTTATGTGCCTCCAGCTTCGATGATACCTTTATCTCATGTGTCTCCAGCTGCGAGGATATGCGGGTCTCTTGTGATTTCAACAGCTCAGCCAATTGAGATGAGATATATGTCTTCTGTTCTTCCAATTGAGATGTTATACGTGTTGTTGTTGTTGTAGCGATAAGGTTTCTCACAGAAGGCTTTGGGGAGTGTTATCGATGGGATGGTCCTTTTCGGGATACAGATCCGGCGCGCTCCGGTAACACAGCATCATTAATGTGCTAACACGACCATCTCGGGAACGATTTATATGGCCAAATTAAACCTTCAGACTATTCCCCCTCCCCACCCCCAAGTTCCATGAGGAAATTGGCGTCGCCAGAACCTCGTCTGTTAGTGAAACAGGATTTGCCGCGGCTAAGTGAGGTTGACAATTGGGTTTGAAGAAGCTATATATCGCGCTGGCAACCTGAAAGGGTTACGCTACACAGCCCTTTCAATTTGGTATTTTAGTCGCCTGTCGTAAGAGGTTATACACGTTATACGTGTCTCCTGCGATTCCAGTTGGGATTACATATTTGTGGATATTTGTGAAGACATTTCAGTTATGCTTATTTCCTGGATTTCCATTTTTGTCGATATCTGTGATAAAAAAGCCAATATCGCATTACTCTCGACGCTTGCGACTGGATTCGGACTTCCGTTCTTCTCTTCCAATTTTATTAATGTCTCGTCCCCATCAGGATTGAGGACATACTCGTCCACATTAATTCCTTCCGGCTCCATAACCTCTCGTAGCCGTGGCAGAAGTTCGGTCTTATTGCCGGTTGTATTAAATCCACGGTTCTCCAATACCTTTTTAAGTTGCTGGACCTTCAGTTCACTTAACTTTGCGATGTCCAAGTTGTATTCGAAATCTTAGGAATTTATTCAACAATTCCTCTTCTGACACCAATTGTAACGAATTTTGGGGAGTTCCTGATTGTTTAACTTTTACTCTGCACTCTTCACTTGCAAATAAAACAAGTAAGGAAGGCCAAGTTCGGGTGTAACCGAACATTACATACTCAGCTGAGAGCTTTGGAGACAAAATAACCTTTTAGCAAAATGAACCTAGAGTATGGAATGTGTTTGTATGACATGGGTTTCAAATAGATGGTATTAAAAAGTATTTTAAAAGGTAGTGGGCCATAGTTCATAGTGGCGATAGTTCGGGATATCGCCATAAAGGTGGACCAGGGGTGACTCTAGAATGTGTGTTGAACGATATGGGTATCAAATGAAAGACGTTAATGAGTATTTTAAAAGGGAGTGGGCCTTAGTTCTATAGGTGGACGTCTTTTCGAGATATCGCCATAAAGGTGGACCAGAGGTGACACTAGAATGTGTTTCTACGATATGGGTATCAAATGAAAGGTGTTAATGAGTATTTTAAAAGGGGGTGGGCCGTAGTACTATAGGTGGACGACTTTTAGAGAAATCGCTAGAAAGGTGGACCAGGGGTGATTCTAGAATGTGTTTGTACCAAAGTGGTATCAAATGGAAGGTGTTAATGGGTATTTTAAAAGGGAGTGGGCCTTAGTTCTATAGGTGGACGCCTTTTCGAGATCTCGCCATAAAGGTGGACGAGGGGTGACTAGAATGCGTTTGTACGATATGGGTATCAAATTAAAGGTGTTACTTGTGACTTGTGAGTTATTGTGTTAGAAGTGTCTTCTGTGATGTTGTTTGGGTGTATGTATGTAAACAATAGTCCCGTCTAATATCAGTTGCCAACAACAACCAATGTGACTTTATGTTCCCGTTGGAATATGGTCATATTATTTCCAGTCGTTAATTGCTCTCTCAGTTGATCCCGTTGTTTATTGCAGTTGATCCAGTTGTTTTTTGATGTATCCATTGGTCCAGCAGAGGCAGTCGTAGAAGTCAGTCGAAAGCCGTCCGTGTTTTTCTAAAGCATTAAATAAAGTCGCGAAACGCAAAACTTACTTAATACAATACCTTATATATTTTCTATACTTTTAAACAAAAAATCATTAAATTATTCAATCGTTTGTGAATTTGAAACATACTGAAATAAAACTATAAATAAATAGTGAATAACATTTCCATAAACATTAACATTCCTTTATACATTTGGGGGCTCAACCAAAGCCAAAAATATATTATAAAATCCGTTTGTTTGTCGTGCAAGCAAAGTCGCGTTATTTGTAACCAATTGCTGCAATAAATAATCCCCTTTAATATTTCGCTAATTAAATAATCATGCAGAATATGCCAAAAACTACACATTCCTACTTCACACGTTTGAACGCAGGAAAAGGAAGCGCAGGGGCAATGTCACCGTTAACACCAATTGATGAGGAGAACACAAACAAAGCTGTAAACGGAAAAGGTGATAAAAACGAAACAATTAACATAGCAGCGAGCAACAGCAAGACAGCGGTTGAGAGTGATGGTGTGGGACCATTGGATATTTCGAACGATTTAGAAGAGAATGACGACAGTATAAAAGATTTAATAAAGTTGCTCACGCTAAAGATGCTAAGAGAGGACGAAAAAAATAAGAAAGTTACGATTTCGGCTGAAAGCTTTGCAAAAATAATACCACCGTACGATGGCAATAGCATTCCGCTGTTACAGTTGCTTCAAAACTTCGAAAGTAATGCGGAGGCGTGTGGACTTGATGAAAAACAAAAATATGTACAGGCACGCGGAAAAATGGTAAAAAACAACGCAATTATTTTTAGTGTCAGTTTGTGTGAACAATTACGAAAGCTTACGCGAAAAATTAATAAATGAATTCCATAAGGAATATACAAGTGCAGAATTACACAAAGAAGTGAGAGAAGTTAAAAAACGTAATGACAAAAGCTTTCATGAGTATGTTCTGCGTGTTAAAAAGTTGGTATCACTTGGGTCAGTCGATGATGCAGCGGTAATCCGCTATGCTGTTGATGGGTTACGCGTTAAACCCAAAACAAAATTTGTATTATATAAATGCAAAACTGTGAAAGAGTTAATTGAACGTCATGAAATATTTGACTATGCATTTAAAAGTGATCAGCAGGTTTTGAGAAATAATAACAATAATAATAATACATCGAAAAAAGAACACTGCTTCAACTGTGGCTCTACAGAGCACAAAGGATCAGCGTGTAAGGAGCCTATGAAGTGTTTTAATTGTAACAAAAGTGGCCACTACGCGAAAGTTTGCCCTGCTATAAATCAAAATAAAAATGTTAATGTTATATCTGTTTGTTTCGTTAAAAGAATCCAAATTACTTTATGGACTTGGTAATGTATCAAACAAAGTTGAAGGCAGTTGCTGCTGTAATTTTGTTGTTGATAATTTGAGCTGTGAGCAAACCTTTTTGGTCGTGTGTGATAAGAATATAAATTTTGACATTTTACTTGGTTTTGACTTCCTAAACAGATTCAAGGTTGTCTTTGATAAAAGTGGTTATAATTTCAGTAAGCTTACTGATGAAAGTTTTAAAAACGGATTAAAAATGTATAATATAAGTGAATATCAGCACGATCCCGTAGTACCAGTTTGTTTTAAAGACGCAATCGTGGAAATTATTAAACTTTATAAACCAATAAAAGCTGATCGCGAATGCCCTATTGTGATGGATATTATTGGTGATAATATTAGACCCTTTCGCCAATCGCCAAGTCGGCTTCCGTTTGAGGAGCAAGAGGCGTTGAGGAAACAAGTTGATCAGTGGCTAGAACAAGGTATTGTTAGGCACTCTACTTCTGAATTTGCAAGTAGAGTGGTAGTTGTGAAAAAAAAAAAGGATGGGTCATATCTGGTTTGTATCGATTTTAGAAAACTAAACTCGATGGTGCTTAAAGACTCTTTTCCACTACCAATAATAAACGATGTTTTAGAGAAATTACAAATAGCTAAATATTTTTGTGTAATGGACCTGGAAAATGGGTTTTTCCATTTCCCAATTAAAGAATCTGCCAAAAAATATACCGGGTTTGTTACTAAAGAAGGCGTATTTGAATTTAATTATGCACCTTTTGGTTTTTGTAATTCGCCAGCCGTTTTTATACGGTACATAAATTACATTTTTCAAGATATGGTGAATGAAGGTGTTATGCAGCTATATATGGACGATATAATTATCTTCAGTGTTACGGCAGACGAATGTACAAAAAAGCTGCAAAAAGTGATAATTAAAGCTTCTGAATACGGCCTTGAAATAAAGTGGCAAAAATGTGCGTTTATGCAAACAAAAATAAATTTTCTGGGCCACGTAATCGAAAGTGGGACAGTGCGAACTGACAATGAGAAAACCAGGGCGGTACAGCAGTTTCCAACGCTCAAGAACGTCAAAGACATACAATCATTTCTGGGCTTGACTGGCTTTTTTAGAAAGTTTGTTTTCCATAATAGCACGTCCACTTACCGATTTGCTGAAAAAAGACAGTACTTTCAAATTAGGCCAAGTCGAGCTTGCGGCGATTAATGAACTCAAAAAGAAGCTAGCAGAAGAACCAGTGCTCAAGTTGTAAGACAGAAACGCGAGAACAGAGTTACATACTGATGCTCCAAAGAGGGTTTTGGTGCAGCCTTGACGCAAGTTTTCGAGGGTGAACTGCATCCCGTATACTTCTGGAGCAAAAAAACAACACCGCAAGAGTCTAAGCTACACAGCTATGTGTTAGAAGTAAAAGCAGCTCATCTCGCAATGCAAAAGTTTCGGCACTACTTACTTGGAGTAGACTTCACACAAATCACAGATTGCTCCGCTTTTAAAAGCACCACGTCGAACAACAATATTCCGAGAGAAGTTGCACAATGGATTGTAAACTTCCAAGACTTCAGATTTAAAGTTGAACACCGTATATCGCCAAGAATGAGGCATGTCGACAGCCTTAGTCGTAACTAGTTGCAGATATATTTGTTGTTGCGTCAGATATTACCACACGTATAAGAATAGCCCAACAAGAAGATGAGCACTTGATAGCAGTGCGCGAAATACTCAAAACTAAGCAATACCAAAATTACATAGTAAAAGGCGATTTATTATTCATACCAGTAGATGGACACTAATTATTAGTGGTGCCCAGATCGTTAGAAGCTGACATAATTCGTGATGCACATAACGTTACAGCAAAACTATTTTATACCACATTTGCAAAATAAAGTAAGACGTTGCATAGAAAATTGTGCAAAGTGCATAGTACACAATAAAAAGCTTGGTAAAAAAGAATGCTTATTGAACTGCATTGAAAAGGGAGATCAACCGCTCGAAACGCTGCACGTAGACCACCTCGGGCCAATGGACGCCACGGCAAAGCAATACAAATACATCCTAGTTCTTGTGGATGCATTTTGCAAATTTACGTGGCTTTTTCCAACAAAGACGACGAATGCTGAAAAGGTAATATGTAGGATGAATGAATTGACAACCGTATTTGGCAATGCAACACGAATAATCAGCGATAAAAGTTCGGCTTTTACCTCCAATAACTTCAACGATTTCTGTAAGAAAATGGTACTATCACTACAGGTGCGCTCGTGGCAATGGCCAGGTTGAGCGCGTCAACCGATCCGATTTGCGGGTCTTGTCAAAACTATCAACTGACGAGCCTGCGAAATGGTACAAATACGTCGGGCTAGTACAAAAAGCCATTAATTCTCATGTGCACACATCAACAAAACGTTCACCATTCGAAATCATGTTTGGAGTGAAGATGAGGGGTGATATTAGTAACAGAGTGCTGGATATAATACGCAATGAGCTGATCGATGGGTTTGAAGATGAACGGCAAAATTTACGTCGTGACGTGAAGCAGCAAATTCTTAAAGCCCAAGCTCAATATAAGAAAAACTACGATAAGCAACGACAAAATGCACCTATATCAAAGTAAACTACGTTGCAGCAATTAAACGTACGCAATTTGTTGGTGGAAAAAAGCTTGCGAGCGAATTCCTTGGCCCCTACGTTGTCACAAAAGTTAAACGAAACAACCGATACGATGTAAAAAAAGGAGAAAACTGTGAAGGTCTCTTTGAAATATCAACGTCAGCGGACAACAAGAAATTATGGCGTTACGTTTGTAACTCCGAAGATTTGGTGTCATCTGGGTCAGATGACGATGAACAGGATGGCCGAATGTAAACAATGGTCACCGTCTAATATCAGTTGCCAACAACAACCAATGTGACTTTATGTTCCCGTTGGAATATGGTCATATTATTTCCAGTCGTTAATTACTCTCTCAGTTGATCCCGTTGTTTATTGCAGTTGATCCAGTCGTTTTTTGATGTATCCGTTGGTCCAGCAAAGGCAGTCGTATAAGTCAGTCGAAAGCCGTCGGTGTTTTTCTAAAGCATTAAATAAAGTCGAGAAACGCAAAACTTACTTAATACAATACTTTATATATTTTCTATACTTTTAAACAAAAAATAATTAAATTATTCAATCGTTTGTGAATTTGAAACATATTGAAATAAAACTATAAATAAATAGTGAATAACATTTCCATTAACATTACATTTACATGTATATGTGTTTTTTTCTCAGTTGTGTTTTTCAAAAAAAAAATTTTTTACTTTTTTTTCTCACATTTTTTTTTTGGTTTCCAAAAAGCTGTTTCCTATTATTTAAGTTTTTCCAACTTTTCTTCCTTGTTTCTTCACTTTAGGTGTGTTTTTCTTCACTACCCTAACGTGTACTTTATAAATTTTTTTTTTTTAGGTACACACGTGTATGTATATATTTATGTATGTTTCTTCTTGCTTGTTTTTCGATTAAACACTTACTTTTTATAAATTAAATATTTTTTCCCAAAATTTTATTTTCCTTTTCCTCCTTCTTTTTTTCGTATTTGAGATTTTGTTTTCGATTTCGTGTTGTATTTTTTTTGTTTTTCGGGAAAAAATGTATATAAAAAATTTATTATTTTTTTCTCAAAACTAAAATTCCCAATTTCTTCTCTGTTTTCCCTTTCTTCTCTTATCTTTCTTTTCTTTTTTTTTCTTATTAAATTTTTTCTTATTTTTTTGTTGTCAACACCTCAATGTTTCACTCCTTTTATGTATGCATCAATTTTTTAATTTTTTTGATATTTTTGACTTTGTATGTTCACATGTATTTTGTTCAATTTTTTTCCAAATAATTTTTTGTTAAGCACTTTTATCGTTTTGTGGCCGTACCGAACCGGGTTTTTATGTAAAATTTTTTTTTTTATATTTGTGTTTTTTTTTCACTCTATATTTTTGGTCGCTGGTGCATTTTGGCCGCAAAGACCATGTTTAGCTTTTACTCTGCACTCTTCACTTGCAAATAAAAAAATTTAATTTAATTAAAAAAAGAGAAATGCTCGACTGCGGTCGGGAAAAACTCCGATTTGCGGGCACCATCGAACGAGTACGGTGCGTGTTTTCGGTAGTGAGCACGGTGGTGGTAGCAGGCACATCTGCGCTGCGCTGCGTGCGCTTCGCCGCACTGGCCGGGTGTTGCCAGAAGGAGGGGGGCGGACTTAGTCCGAAAATTTAATCATGTCTTTAACACTGATAATTATGCACCTTCTGCTAACCTTCAATTGGTTGAACTGTCGCATGAATAACTCCAATATTGCAAAATGGACTTTATTAGACTACTTTGGGAGTAGTACAATTATACTTCACAATAATACTTCACTTCACATCTAATAGCGTATCTAATTCAAACTGATTACTAATTCCTCAGCTCGCGCTGCTTTTATACTCTAGGGTTTCTCGTTTGCCCAATTCTTCTAAGGTCTAGTCATTTCGCAAATATGTGTCCGAGAACAGTTGTATCTCATGCTTGGTTAACCAGCAAAATACAAGTTACACACATAGGTACCATATCCCATACCGGCACACCATAAGATCACGTTGCTAAGCATGTGACTTAATTAGTTCAATAAGATAACGTCGCTGACGCGGCACACGTGCAACCATCGATCAGGTCACCTTACGTTAGTTATGGGAATTGCACGCTAAGCAATTCCTGTCTACACGCGCGAGCAGTTCTGGGTAAAGCATGGGAACTGCAATGTAAACATTTTAGTTAGACTAAGAAGTTATTTAAGTAAGTTGCAACGTATGTTTTGAGCAGTAGTTAATTAGCGTGCAAGTGCGATGAATAAAGAAGTTGTGACGTTAATCTGAAATCGTTCCTTGTTTCATTTCACAAGTATCGGAGGACAGTGAGTTCCTCCGCACCTTTAATTTTTTTACATCTCCCACGGACGGGAGATAACTGGCGCCCGAGCTTCGGAGTACAGGGTTCGCGTTAAGTGGAAAGTGCACGAAAAAGATAGAAAATTGAAAATTCTCCAATCTAACAGTGAAAAGTGCAAGAAAAATAGAGAAAATCGAAAATTCCCCAATCTAACAGGGAAAAGTGAAAGAGAAAGAGAGAAAATGGAAAATTCTCCAATCTAAACGCGAAAAGAATCCTCAAATGAGACATTGGATTGAGTAGGTCGCACGTATATTTTCTTACAGTTCTTATCTTTCCAGCATACCTAATCATGAAATGAAGAAGTCGCTGACTGAAATGAATGGCGCCGTGAACGCCATCCTCGCTCAGCTGAGGAGATTCGAGGAACGCCTCAAAAGCGTAGAATCGACAAACGCTGACGAGTCCATACAAGGACTTAGCCAAACCCTGGAGAGACTAGAAAGTAGGGTAGAAGAATTTCGTCGGCAATCTGCCGAAAGCGAGGCAACACCAGTAGAAGAGCCTCTTGTGACTCCTCAGACGGAGGAGGATCTCAAAGAAATAGCAAAGTTACCAGATTGCGTGAAAGAACTTCAAGTGTTTGATGGATCTCGGGAGCACTATACCTCCTGAATCCATAGTGTAGGACAAGTTTTAAGTGATTATAAGCCCGTTCGGCAAAAGCCAATATATAGGGCAATTTTATGTTACATAAGATGCAAGATTAGGGGAGCGGCAGTTGCCGCCTTGGTGTCTCACAATATTCTAGATTCGGATTGGAAGAAATTCAAGGAGGTTCTCACCTTGCATTATGCGGCCGTTTGGGATACCGAAACCCTTAATCAGCAACTGACCCTCACCACCCAGGGGCGGCAAAAGTTGTCCGAATTCTATGCCCAAATAAACAAGCAATTGTCACTCATGATAAATACGATAAGCACTGATAAATATGTGCACACAGAAACGGTGAAGGCATTGGCCGAGGCACATAGACGAAGAGCCTTGGATGTCTTCATCAGGGGGCTAAACGACGACTTGCCGACCTTACTTCTTATGCAGAAGCCAATATACTTACCTGAGTCATATTCGTCATGCCTCACGTTCATGAACGTGGATCGGCGAAGCGCTATTTACCGCCCCCCCACAGGCATTAAACAGAAGTGGCCGAATGGTCGGCGATTCGTACCAAACTCCATCACAGCGATATTTTCCTCGCGGCAGCACAAACTACTCTGGCACACCGCAGAATCCAGCCCGAACCATTCCAGGTACAATAATGCAACCCACTCCAATGGGAGCTTTGTAGACCGACATCAAAATCAGAGTGGATTCAACTCCCCATACGCCAGGTCAGGGCAAACCAGGAATAGCCACCAATCTCCGCAAAGCTGGCGAAACAACAGTGACCCCCCTCCCCCCCACGGCTTTAAGAGTGTATGCCGGTGCATCTTCTCAAACCCGCCAGACAGGAAATTCCAGGTTCTCTAGGCACGACGGGCCAAGGAAAAGTCAGTTTCCAACAAAATTTTCAAACAACGAAACAAACAAGAAACAAAAATTGTTTCATCTAGTGGCCGTAGACGAAGGGGAGGGAGAAGAAGCCTCCAGTAACCAAAAAGATTCAACAGTTGACCAACTAAATTTTACAATGGGAGCCTCGTGTCCGGCGTACCATATTCAGAGAATGTCACTCTGGGTCAAGGTATATTAGAGTTCTTAGTTGACACCGGCGCAAACAAGAATTACATTAGCGAGCGCATAGCTTTAAACACTACCCCAGTGGAAAAACCATTCCACGTAATCTCGGCGGGGGGACCTTACTTCTTATGCAGAAGCCAATATACTTACCTGAGTCATATTCGTCATGCCTCACGTTCATGAACGTGGATCGGCGAAGCGCTATTTACCGCCCCCCCACAGGCATTAAACAGAAGTGGCCGAATGGTCGGCGATTCGTACCAAACTCCATCACAGCGATATTTTCCTCGCGGCAGCACAAACTACTCTGGCACACCGCAGAATCCAGCCCCGAACCATTCCAGGTACAATAATGCAACCCACTCCAATGGGAGCTTTGTAGACCGACATCAAAATCAGAGGGGATTCAACTCCCCATACGCCAGGTCAGGGCAAACCAGGAATAGCCACCAATCTCCGCAAAGCTGGCGAAACAACAGTGACCCCCCTCCCCCCACGGCTTTAAGAGTGGATGCCGGTGCATCTTCTCAAACCCGCCAGACAGGAAATTCCAGGTTCTCTAGGCACGACGGGCCAAGGAAAAGTCAGTTTCCAACAAAATTTTCAAACAACGAAACAAACAAGAAACAAAAATTGTTTCATCTAGTGGCCGTAGACGAAGGGGAGGGAGAAGAAGCCTCCAGTAACCAAAAAGATTCAACAGCTGACCAACTAAATTTTACAATGGGAGCCTCGTGTCCGGCGTAACATATTCAGAGAATGTCACTCAGGGTCAAGGTATATTAGAGTTCTTAGTTGACACCGGCGCAAACAAGAATTACATTAGCGAGCGCGTAGCTTTAAACACTACCCCAGTGGAAAAACCATTCCACGTAATCTCTGCGGGGGGAAGAATCAAAATCGACAAGAAAGTCTGCGGAAACTTTTTTCAGTTTGTTGGTAGGGATCTGCCGACTAAATTCTTTGTCCTTCCTGGTCTAGAATCATTTGACGGGATAATAGGGGATGATACCCTCTTAGAAATTAAAGCAGTGTTAGATAGGGAGCTCAATACCCTCATCCTTAAACCAGACATCCTTCTGCCTCTGAAGCGAAAGACTGCGCAACAGGTTAACTCCATTAATATAGTCATCCCCCTTGACAACTATGTCACCGAACGTACGAAAAGCAAGCTATATGGGATACTAGAAAAGTACAAAACTTTATTCGGTTCAGTCGACCAATCCACGGAAATTCAAACCAACCTCCAGGCTGAGATAAAAACAGTAACCGAAAACCCCATTTACACCAAAAGCTATCTCTACCCCGTCAATATGCGTGGAGAGGTCGAAAGACGAATTCAGGAACTGCTTTCACAAGGCATCATCCGTCCGTCAAAGAGTCCCTATAACTCCCCCTTATGGATTGTCCCAAAGAAATTTGGCTCGGATGAAGAAAAGAAATACCGGATGGTCACTGATTTTAAAAGGTTAAACGCCGTAACGATTCCCGATACATATCCCATCCCGGACATCAACGGGACTATTGCCAGCCTTGGCGAAGCCAAATATTTTACCACACTGGACTTAACGTCAGGATTCCATCAAATCCCAATGAAAAAGTGTGACATCCCTAAAACGGCATTTTCCACCATAAATGGAAAATATGAATTCCTGCGACTTCCTTTTGGGCTAAAGAATGCGCCCTCTATCTTCCAAAGAATGATAGACGATGTCCTCAAAGAATTTATAGGTCGAATTTGTTTTGTATATATCGACGATATAATTATCTTCAGCAAGGACGAGGCCACCCATTTGGAGGACATCGAAATAATTCTTTTTAGACTACTAGACGCGGGACTCAAAGTTAACCTCAAAAAAACACAGTTTTTAAAAAGAAGCGTTGAATTTCTGGGTTATATTATAACCTCCGAAGGAATCCTGCCAGATCCTAAGAAAATAAATTCGATAAGAAATCTGTTGCCACCCTCAAATCAAAAGAGCTCAAAAGTTTTTTAGGTTTAACTTCTTACTATAGGAAATTTATTCGGGACTACGCCAAAATTTCGAAACCGCTCACTAACCTCACAAGGGGCGAACACGCACAAGTTAAGGCTACGCAGTCCAAGAAAATGCCAATATCACTAAACAGGGACGCCCTTAGGGCATTCGATGACCTCAAGGAAATGTTGACAACCTCAGACGTCTTAATACTTCCCAACTTCGAAAAAACCTTTAACTTAACAACAGACGCCTCAGAATACGCTAATGGCGCGGTATTGTCGCAGGACTATGATTGTAAAGACAAGCCAATTGCGTTTATATCAAGAAGCTTAACAACCACAGAGGAAGGGTACGCTACAAACGAAAAAGAGATGCTCGCCATCGTTTGAGCGTTAGACAATCTGCGAAATCACTTGTATGGTGCAAAGAAAATACGTATATTCACCAGCCACCAACCACTAACTTTCTCCCTCAGCAATCGCAACTACAATGCTAAACTGAAGCGATGGAAAGCCCGGATCGAAGAAAAAAAATCTAACGTCGTGGCCGATGCCCTTTCTCGTCTAAAAACCCAAGTAGACCAACTGACGGATCCAATGCCGCCCACATCCGAGGTCGGTAGTCAGAATGCAACGATGGGATCAGATTCCGATACAGTCCATAGCGCAGAACAGGATAACACAGACCTGATCCCCTTCGTGGAAGTACCACTAAATGTTTTCAGAAACCAAATTGTGTTCGGGGGCAGACTTCAAATCTACGAAGAACCGCACCCTGGACCCCCACACTACGTAGGGATAGAAAACATTAGTGAAAACGAACTAGTTAGCACTTTAAAGAAAAACTGAACCCAAATGTCATCAATGGTATCAAAATACCGGAAGATCAGCTAGGCCTACTACAGAGAGTTTATTTAGACCATTTTACCAACTATAAGGTACGAATAGCGCAAACCCTTGTGGAGGACTTAAGAAATCCAGATAGTGTGTGTGAGGCAATAACAAAGGAGCAGAGTAGGGCTCACCGTAATGCCACGGAGAATAGGAAACAAATTCTTGAGCGTTGCTATTTTCCCAAGATGAGCAGTCAAATTAGGAAATATGTACTGGCTTGTGAGACGTGTAAACTCAGTAAGTACGACAGGCACCCCCATAGGCCAGAATTACAGGCTACACCAATCCAATCGCGACCATTCGAGATCCTTCACTTAGATATATTCGAAATTCAGCGGGAAAAAGTTTTGAGTTGCATCGATAAATTTTCTAAATTCGCAAAGCTTTTTCACATCAGAAACAAAGGAACCCTGCACCTTAGGCAAAAAATAGTGAAACTTCTGCACTATTTCACCACCCCTAGAATTTTAGTCATTGATAACGAACGCGGATTGATTAGCCCTGTTATACAAAGCTTGTTAGAATCTCTAGGAATTCAGCTTTACCGCACCCCAACTCAGAGGAGTGAGGTGAACGGCCAAATCGAGAGATTTCACTCTACGTTACTTGAAATTTTTAGATGCCTAAAGGCGGAGAATGAAGCCCTCAGGACCAAGGAACTTGTTATCATAGCTGTAGATCGCTATAATAATTCAGTCCACTCGGTAACGAACAAAAGACCAACAGAAATTTTTTTTAATCGCTCACAAGCCTCCAACTTTCAAGAACTCCTTGACCAGAGCAAAAAAATGAATATCCAAATTAAGGCACTATTGAGGGAAAAGCAAATGGCTCAGATAAAAAGACACAATAAAAAAAGGATGCTACCGGAGCATTATGACGAAAATGACGTCATATACGTGAAGGATAAGCAAATAAAGGGGAAGCAAAAACCTCTATACAAGAAAGAAATCGTTTCAAAAGACAATCAAGTTTCAGTCACCACACTTAGTGGGAAAAAAATTCATAAACTCCACATTAAAAATACAAAAAGAAGGGGACAAACTAGCCCCACACAATAAAACAAACAAACATACAAATAACATGAAAAGAAACTATAAAAGATCTGGCACCAAGAGGGAGTTTATCTAAAAAGAGCGCGCTTGTAAGTGGGACAAATCGTGCCTTAGTAGGCTCGTAGTTCCATCGAATTTGACAAATGGCTACACTACTTCCAACCGGGATTCTGGCGATCTACCCATAGCCGGTTCGAGAAATGTTAACACCTCTGGTCCAGGAGAAAAAAGGAAAATTTGAGCTTATGCGCCTAATCCGCTAAGCAAATATTTATTTATTTCTCTGCGCCTAATCCGTAGATGAAAAAGAAAAAAAAAAGAAAAATTTGAGCTTATGCGCCTAATCCGCTAAGCAAATATTTATTTAATTCTCTTCGCCTAATCCGTAGATGAAAAAAAAAAAAAGAAAAATTTGAGCTTATGCGCCTAATCCGCTGAGCAAATATTTATTTAATTCTCTGCTCCTAATCCGCAGATGAAAGAAAAAAAAAAGAAAAGCAAACTTAAGCTTATGCGCCTAATCCGCTAAGCAAAAATTAAACAAAAATTTTTTTAACAAAAACAAGTAAACAAATAAAAATTAAAATTGAATTAAAATATTAATCCAAAGAAAAGAAGAAAAACGAAAAAATTGTTAACAATGAAAAAGGAAAAAAACGAAAACCAAAATTTTTCACCTTTTTAGTTTTCCTAATTTTTTGTTCCTTTTTTATTTTTGAAACCCTTTGTAGTAACAGTATAAAGTAAAATTTTTAAATTTTATTTTAATCTTCCCCACTAATCATAATTTGTAAACCACTGACACATTAACAAATTAACATCGCTAGAAAGGCGAAAATCCTAAACTAAAACAGTAACGCTAGTTTAATGATAACCAATCTAATTTTAAGAATTCCACTTACTAATAATACCTTCCTACTATCAATAATATTTTTCCTCTTTATTAAATAGATAACCGTAACTTACTTAGAACATAACAACTATTAACTACATTAAATTAGAATTAACATCTTGCGTTGCAGATTCCCACTGCTGGCATCAGCCATCAGCGCACTACACATATTTACCTACAAGGCCTCAATAATAACCATCCAGAGCGGAGATGGGTGGATCATAGGGGGCTCATTCAAACTCATACACGAACTACAAAAATATACCACGATGGTGACTCAAATGGATAAATTAGCAAGCCATCTAATCAAACGAACCAACAAGCAGCTCTTAGCCCAGCACTACATCAACCAAACACTCGAACGACTCGGAGAGTTGATGGGAAGCACAAGCAAGACTAGAGCCACCCGATCCATTGACTGGATTGGGTCGGCATGGAAATGGCTGGCAGGATCGCCTGACGCAACAGATTGGAATAACATAATCCACAGCCAAAACCAGATAATAGCGAACAACAACCATCAATATAAGGTCAATAGAAAGCTATTCACAACCACCGAAGAAGTATTGAAACGAATTGAAGAAGTGGTGAACCGCACTAACTACGTAGTAAAGGAAACAGAAGGAATTGGCAAAGCGCGGAATTGTTAATACCAACTTGTTAGACATAGGCGAGGTGAACCAAATCCTATCCGAAACAGAAACCCTCCCATACCAGAATGTAATTGAGGCAATCGAATATGGTCAACCATCGGTCCTCACAAACGGGACACTTCTATTCTACGTCCTATAGATGCCGAAAGTGACGGCCAGTAAATACAATTTTCTGATTACCCGCGCTGGAATCTACGCTGGTAAACAAGTGGACCTACCGTTCGACAGAATGCTGGTCAATCAAGAGGACACATACGGGTTGACGAAGGATTGCATGGTTATCGGCTCATCCACAGTATGCAGCTCCGAGTCCTTGATTGCGCTGGAAGAAAACATCTGCCCGCCACGACTCTTAAAAGGTGGGGCTGCTAGTTGTCAATTTATTAGACGAAACGGATCCCTTATAGAGCTGGTAAACGAAAACACCATTTTCATTTCAAACTAACAGGGCATAATAAGGAGCAACAATGCCACAAATACTATTAATGGCACATACGTAATTCAATTCAACAACGAGACAATCAAGATTGGCGATCAGGAATTTTCCAGCAATGAAGCTGTTACCGCACACGCCCTCCCAGCCGTACTTTCTAACATAAAAAACCATACCATGAAAGTAAACTTGGAGTACATCCACGACATCGCAATGGAGAATGTTAAGTATCTAGGCTATGCCAATGAAAAAATCAATTTTTCTATCGTTACAGAGGCTATCTCGATTTGCGCAATAGCCCTTATTGCCGGAACGCTGTGGAGATGTTACACAAAGAAACTAGACTTTCCACCGGTTCAAATTCCTACGCATTGGACGGAAACATTAGCATAAATAGGATCCCTAAAGGCAAATCTGCACCTGAGTTTTATCGCTCAGATCGTAGCCTGCCAGTCACAAGCGTCAGTACTAAATCATCACCAGAAGGTCGCAATCACTCCTTACAAAATTTCTCCCCCTCACGCTTTTTCGACATTTGATCTACGAGACGCAGATCTTTAAAGGGAGAGGAGTTACACGCATAGGTACCATAATACGACACACCCTACGATAACGTTGCTAAGCATGTGACTTATTTAGTTCAATAAGATAAAGTCGCTGACGCGGCACACGCGCAACCATCGATCAGGTCACCTTACGTTAGTTATGGGAATCGCGCGCTAAGCAATTCCTGTCTACACGCGCGAGCAGTTCTGGGTAAAGCATGGGAACTGCAATGTAAACATTTTAGTTAGACAAAGAAGTTATTTAAGTAAGTTGCAAAGTATGTTTAGAGCAGTAGTTAATTAGCGTGCAAGTGGCACGAATAAAGAAGTTGTGATGTTAATCTGAAATCGTTCCTTGTTTGATTTCACAAGTATCGGAGGACAGTGAGTTCCTCCACACCTTTAATTTTTTTACATCTCCCACGAGACGGGGGATAACTTACATGTATATTTGTAGTTTATGCTTTTCTTCTAGCCATATGCGTGTGTATGTGTGACTTCTGCCCTCAGCTGAAGGCTATATATATGTATGTGAAATATATCTTCGTTTCGAGCTGCTGGTTATGTGTGTGGAATGGTCTTCGGTGCCTTGTACATAGGTGTCGCTGCTTGCTGTTTTTGTTTTTGTGATTATTTACTAACAGAGAAGTGATGCTAATATTCGCCACAATATCTTAAATTGCATTTTATAAACAGTTCCCATCGCTTTAAAATTTTTCACTTCAATGTAGGCTCTCCCACCCCCATTTTAGCGTGCACTTCTAGACAAGGGTATTTTTTTACTTTAACTGGATAACCATTTTACGTAATGGCATAAATGAATCGAGATAGGTAAAAGGTGGAAGTGGAAAATTTACATTGGAAAGGACTTTCTCACTAATGTTGGAGGAAATTTTAAACTTTATCTTGGTTTATGCTTAACGCTTCTATTATACAGCAACACATTTAATAATTTTAGCTAAATTCATTTCTATTCACATGTTATCGTAAGAAAAATCATTTCTGGAACGCGGCCCAAACCCTTAAAAAGGGTTTGAACAGAGCAAAAAACATGTCGAAAGGGATACATTTTCTTTATATGCATTAATATCATATAAGTGCACAACAAAAAAAATTTTATCGTCGTTATATGGCTATAGTTTAAAAATTTTCCGAGTGTAAGTCCGTCATTTCGGGAAAGCAGGAAAAACATGTCAAAACTTTTTTCACTGAAGGCGCAGATTTTAATACGAAGCCTTCTTGAAAAGCATAATTCCGAGAACTCTCATTAAGAAGTCATCGAGATTGAAATCATAGTTTATTCTTAGTATAAAAGATTGGAAGATATGACAGGTATACCTTATTAAAGAAAAATTAAAGGACAAAACTTTATACAAAGATGACAAAATTATCATTTCGGGAACGTTCCAGGTTTGTCGAGCTTCACAAAATCACTATTAAAAGGATTTCAGCAACTTTTGACCTTACTTACTTACTTAATTGGCGCTTCACCGTTTAAACGGTTATAGCCAGGGCCGTAGAGAGAAAATCCGGGCCCAGGACTTAAAAATTTACGGCCCCCTATAAAAAAACCTGTAATACATTTAATTAATTTGAATTAATGACGTCTCATTTATGAATCATTATTGATGGATTACATAAAAAAAAATGTTTGCCACATCAACTAAATGATTTTTGGACTAAGAGCTGAAAATAAAATTAGCACAGAATATTTATTATTTATACTGATTTATTGTAACGTAGAAATAAATTTCTCTTTTAACAGACACATATGGTTTCAGGTAATCTGTTATTTGGTAAAACATTTCTGATAAATATAATGATGATTATAAATTTTTAATATAGAAAGTTCGAATATCAAAGAGTGGATTTTCTTGCGTTTTTCGCTGCAAATTTTTTTATAATAATATCAAAATTTAACTGTCTTGCCAAAACGGATTCAACGCAAAGCATGGCAATTCCTCAAACTCGCTCTTGAGATGAACACGATATATGAAAGTTTTTGATTCTTGCAACAAGGACGCTGAAAGAACGCTCTGCACTAGCTAGAGTGACAGGTATAGTGCATTAGATACGTAAAGCAACACAAATGTTGGGGAAAATTGTATACAGATTTTGAACATAGATGGCATTAGCAATTCCAATGGTGATAGACCTTTATCAAAATTTGCTTCGTAAATGTGTTTCTAAGTCGTCTTGGTCTTTAACCGGTCCCGTCCATTTTTTTACTAGAAATATTTTCTGCTATAAGCAAAATATGTGTACACAATTTCATTACGATATGTTAATTTTTCTCGAATTATGGCTCCTGAAATATAGAAAATTGCTTAGTCATAAAAGGGGCGGCACCACACCCATTTAAAACAATTTTAGTATTTTCCAATTTGATGATATAATTCAATTTAAAAAGTAAAATTATATTGATATAAAGCTCTTTTTTGCAAAGATGTAGCTTATTTTATTAGTCCACATCCCCTTTAAAAATCTTTTATATAAAAGTGGGCGTGGTCCTTAACCGATTTCGTAAATTTTCCTTCAAAGCATTCCTTATAGTAAAGGCAACCCCTCTCCCGAATGTAAATGTGTTCCAAGTGAATTATTTCGCATTCTAAGCTTTGAGAAACGTCCGACTTTTATTTTTCGTCAAATTTTGATACGCTCGCCCGAACCGTAGTTTCATCCATGTCTTCAAATTGCCACAAAAAGGAAAACGTCTCGTTCAAATTTATCATAGCTGGAAATAGTTCAGTAATGCCAGTGATTACCGAATCAACGATAACCAAGAATTTTTAAAATCAGACTTTGGATCATCCGTAATCATCTCATTTCCATTATCTTCAAAACGTCTTTTGGGTTTTCTCTTTCGAATGTCCGGAAACTTTGGCGAGATGTTCAATTGAATAGCAACTGTTTTGCATTCGTTTAAAATGGTTTCCCATTGGTTCCTGATCAACTTAAACTCAGCGTACAAGGCATCTAGATGTCCGGGTGCCCGCCATAAAATCAGAAAACAGAAATTCAGAAACACATTTTTTCAGAAAACATTAGTCAGAACCCTTTTTCAAAAAGACAAAATTCAGAAGCCAAATCTCAGAAGTCAAATTTCAGAAGTCAAACTGCAGAAGTAAAATGTCAGAGGGCAAAATTCAGAAGTCAAAATTCAGAAATGTTTATTTATTTGGAAGGAATTATGCATAAAGAAAAAGTAGTAAAATCTAAAATTTTATATTGTCTGCAATAGCAAGGATGTAATGAATTAAATATTTTCGCGTTTATCTTTTTCAAATGAATTTACAATATTAACAAGTAAAGGTGTCTAAGTTCGGGTGCAACCGAAGATTATATACTCAGCGTGAGCTCCAATTGTACATTTCATTTCAGATAAATTACTTTTCTACATAACACGTGGCACAGCCCGTTTAAAAAAATGTCCCCCCGCTTCCTCTTACAATAAAACTTGATAAGTGAAATATCATTGATTCAAAACTATTTTTTGCTAAGTTATAGCTTATTATTTCAGTCTACGACCCTTTTAAATTTGTTTTATATCTAAGTAGCCGTGGTCTTTAACCGATCCCGTCCATTTTTACTAGATATATTTTCTGCTATAAGAAAAATATGTGTACCCAATTCTATTACGATCCGTTAATTTTTCTTCGAGTTATGGCTCCCGAAACATAGAAAATTGCTTAGTCATAAAAGGGCCGGGGCCACGCCCATTTTTTTAAATCTGAAGTGTTTCCTATTTATTGTTATAAATCCACTTGTGAAATGAAATACCATTGATATAAATCTCTTTTTTGCAAAGATATAGCTTATTTTATTCGTCCACATCCCCTTTAAAAATCTTTTATATAAAAGTGGGCGTGGTCCTTAACCGATTTCGTTAATTTTCCTTCAAAGCATTCCTTATAGTAAAGGCAACCTCTCTGCAGAATTTTCTTACTATAGGTTCAATGATTTTTGATTTATGATTCATAATATTTGTTAAAATGATTTTATCACAAGTGGGCGGTGCCACGCCCATTTAAAAACTTTTTAATAATGTCCACGTGTCAAATTTCAACATTCTAGGTGTATTATCTACTTAATTTTCAGGTTTTGATATGAGTTATGAATGCATTAAGGAATGGAATATAGAATGCGATTCTATAATAATCTTCGATGCTCTCAGTATCAACGGTGATCTATTTAATTGATGTTTACTGATGCGTGGTTGTTACCGGAACGTACCGGATCTGCATCCGGCAAAGGACCATCAACATCGATAACATTCCCCAAGGCCTTCGGGAAGTGTCGTTATCGCTACAACAACAACAGCAACGTTTGGAATTGCACGCTAGTAATAGCAGCTTGAAATTGAGAAGCTTGTGCTGAAGTTTTGTCGTTTTTATACTCAGCTGAGCAGAGCTCACAGAGTATATTAACTTTGTTCGCATAACGGTAATCCGTAACGGCATAAACTAATCGAGATAGATATAGACTTCTATATATCAAAATGATCTGCGAGAAAAAAGAAATTCATTTAGCCATGTCCGTCCGTCTGTAAACAAGATAACTTGAGTAAATTTTGAGGTATCTTGATAAAATTTGGTATGTTGGTTCCTGGGTGATCATCTCAGATCGCTATTTAAAATGAACGAAATCGGACTACAGCCACGCCCACTTATTCGATATCGAAAATTTCGAAAAACCGAAAAAGTACGATAATTCATTACCAAAGACGGATAAAGCGATAAAACTTGGTAGGTGCGTTGACCTTATGACGCAAAATAGAAAATTAGTAAACTTTTGGACAATGTGCGTGGCACCGCTCACTTTTAAAAGAAGGCAATTTAAAAGTTTTGCAAGCTGTAATTTCGCAGTCGTTGAAGATATCATGATGCAGTTTGGCAGGCACGTTACTCCTATTACTATATATATGCTAAATAAAAATTAGCCCACTTTTAAAAAAAAAATTTTTTAAAGCCAAATTTTAACAAAAAATTTAAAATCTTTACAGTATATAAGTAAATTATGTCAAAATTCAATTCCAGTAATGATATGGTGCAACAAAATACAAAAATAAAATAAAGTTTCAAAATGGGCGTGGCTCCGCCTTTTTCATTTAATTCGTCTAGAATACTTTTAAGGCCATAAGTCGAACAAAAATTTACTAATCCTTGTGGAATTTGGTTGGTGCATATATTCTATGACGATAACTGTTTTCTTTGAAAATGGGCGAAATCGGTTGAAGCCACGCCAAGTTTTTATACACAGTCGACCGTCTGTCCTTCCGCTCGGCCGTTAACACGATAACTTGAGTAAAAAACGATATATCTTAACTATACTTAGTTCACGTACTTATCTGAAGTCACTTTATCTTGGTATAAAATATGGCCGAAATCCGACTATGACCACGCCCACTTTTCCGATATCGAGAATTACGAAAAATGAAAAAAATGCCATAATTCTGTACCAAATATGAAAAAAGAGATGAAACATGGTAATTGGATTGGTTTATTGACGCAAAATATAACTTTAGAAAAAACTTTGTAAAATGGGTGTGACACCTACCATATTAAGTAGAAGGAAATGAAAAAGTTCTGCAGGGCGAAATCAAAAGCCCTTGGAATCTTGGCGGGAATAATGTTCGTGGCATGACTTATATAAATAAATTAGCGGTACCCGACAGAAGTTGTTCTGGGTCACCCTGGTCCACATTTTGGTCGATATCTCGAAAACGCCTTGACATATACAACTAAGGGCTACTCCCTTTTAAAACCCATATCGTACAAACACATTCTAGAGTCACCCCTGGTCCACCCTTATTGCGATATTTCGAAAAGGCGTCCACCTATAGAACTAAGGCCCACTACGTTTTAAATAATCATTAACACCTTTCATTTGATACAAATGTCATACAAACACATTCCAGGGTTACCCTAGGTTCATTTTGCTAAATGGTGATTTTCCCTCATTTTGTCTCCAAAGCTCTCAGCTGAGTATGTAATGTTCGGTTACACCCGAACTTAGCCTTCCTTACTTGTTCCCTTCGGCGGCCACCGTGGTGTGATGGTAGCGTGCTCCGCCTATCACACCGTATGCCCTGGGTTCAACTCCCGGGCAGAGCAACATCAAAATTTTAGAAATAAGATTTTTCAATTAGAAGAAAATTTTTCTAAGCGGGGTCGCCCCTCGGCAGTGTTTGGCAAGCACTCCGGGTGTATTTCTGCCACGAAAAGCTCTCAGTGAAAACTCATCTGCTTTGCAGATGCCGTTCGGAGTCGGCATAAAACATGTAGGTCCCGTCCGGCCAATTTGTAGGGAAAATCAAGAGGAGCAGGACGCAAATTGGAAGAGAAGCTCGGCCTTAGATCTCTTCGGAGGTTATCGCGCCTTACATTTATTTTTTTTATTTTTACTTGTTCCCTTCTGCTATCTCTTCAAAGGATTCGAATATTGCTGGCTGAAGTTCAATGTAAGTGGATACCGCTTCATGACATTGGCCCATCTTGTTGGGCATACGCGTAGTAATTTTTGTCTTCGACTTTCTTTTTATACCCAACTGTACTTGTACACAGGGTATATTAACTTTGATTGGATAACAGTTGGTTGTACAGGTATAAAGGAATCGAGATATATATAGACTTCCATATATCAAAACCATCAGTATCGAAAAAAATTTTGACTGAGCCATGTCCGTCCGTCCGTCCGTCCGTCCGCCCGTTAGCACGATAACTTGAGTTAATATTGAGATATCTTCACTGGACCCAGAATAGATTGGTATTGAAAATGAGCAAAATTGGATGGTAACCACGCCCACTTTTTAAATATATTAAAATTTTGGAAAACCCAAAAAGCCCGATTATTTAGTAAATAATACACCTAGAATGTTGAAATTTGACGTGTGGAATGATACTGAGACTTTTTATACAAATTTGAAAAAAAAATATTTTAAATATTATTAATCATAAATCAAAAATCGTTCAACATATCGCAACAAAATTCGGCGGAGAGGTTGCCTTTACCATAAGGAATGCTTTGAAGAAAAACTAACAAAATCGGTTAAGGACCACGCCCACTTTTATATAAAAGATTTTTCAAATTGTTATGGTCGAATAAGATAAGCTAAATCGTTGCAAAAAAGAGCTTTATATCAATGGTATTTCGTTACCCAAGTGGATTTATAACAATAGATTATAAAAACTTCAAATTTTAAAAAGTGGGCGTCGCACCGTCCCTTTTATGACTAAGCAATTTTCTATGTTTTGGGAGCCATAACTCGAAGAAAAATTAACGAATCGTAATAAAATTGGGTGCACAAATTTTACCTATAGCAGGAAATATTTCTAGAATCTTAGCGGAAAAGAGCTTTGTATCAGTAGAATTTTACTTTCTAAATTCAATTATAACATTAAATTGGAAACCACTAACATTTTTTTAAATGGGCACCGCCCCTTTTGTGACTAAGCAATTTTCTATGTTTTGGGAGCCATAACTCGAAGAAAAATTAACAGATCGTAATAAAATTGGGTGCACAAACATAGCAGGAAATATTGCTAGAAAAAATGGACGAGATCGGCTAAAGACCACGCCCAATTTTATATAAAAGATTTTTAAAAGGATCGTAGACGAAAATAATAAGTTATATCTTAGCGAAAAAGAGCTTTGTATCAATAGAATTTTACTTTCCAAATAGAATTATAACATTAAATTGGAAACCACTAAAATTTTTTTAAATGGGTGTGGCACCGCCCCTTTTATGACTAAGCAATTTTCTATATTTCAGGAGCCATAATTCGAGAAAAATTAACATATCGTAATGAAATTGTGAACACATATATTGCTTATAGCAGAAAATATTTCTAGTAAAAATGGACGGGACCGGTTAAAGACCAAGACGACTTAGATATAAAACAAATTTAGAAGGGTCGTAGACTAAAATAATAAGTTATAACTTAGCAAAAATAATTTTGAATCAGTGATATTTCACTTATCAAGTTTTATTGTAAGAGGGAATGGGGAGACATTTTTTTTTAAACGGCCGGTGCCACGTGTTATGTAGAAAAGTAATTTATCTGAAATGAAATGTACAACTGAAGCTCACGCTAAGTATATGATGTTCGGTTACACCCGAACTTAAACACCTTTACTTGTTGTTATATGTACTTGTCTCAGCGCTTCTTCGTACAAGTAATGTGGGTATGTATATACGTATGTATATACATGTATAATATATTTGCCGGTAAAAACTATGGTGCACCAACAATACCTTTTTGTTCGCAATGCCAATGCAGTTGATTTATTGACAAAGTAAATGTAAGCCAAATATGTAAGCGCTGATCTGCTTTTGAAGCTTCCTTCTTGTGAAGTAGTTTTGTATATATATATAGTTATCCTATTTGAATTGAATAAATCTCTTAATTGAAAGTACGTCTTAATAATCAAGAACGTAATACTTCTATTATGTAGTCACATATGGGGTGGGTTTTTGGATTAAGAAAAAATATATACAAAGTGCGTGTGGGTGTTATGGGTGCATATACTTGTCAATTTGTATCCAAAATTATGTTTGGTGCACCGGTAAAATAAACTTTACGAAAAGTGGCAAAAAATTGGCAAAATTTGTTGCTATGGGCTTATTATAAAATATATTTTATGTACTATATGTATACAAGGGTAAATTGAGCAGCGCTGAATTTCTCGCTGGAAAAATATGTAGCTCGGGGCAATATCACCGAACTGAGTGGGTATATACATACATATATTATATATATACGTATATATTTTTACATTTAAGTAGATATTTGACGCAACGAACTTTTTGGGTATATAGGACCGGGCAGGGGATTTTCCGTTGGTACAATAAAAATTTATTTTTTAACAAAGTGACAAGGGTTTTTTAAGGTACTGTACTTTTTGGTACCAGTAGGCTTTATGATGATGGCTTTTATACCAGGGTCCAGATCTTTTGATCGGAAGGTATACAATTGGGGAATTTTAGCTTTTCGGGTCCGTACTTTAGGCGGGGGGAATATATATGGGGTTATATATTTGGTAACAAAGAGTACTTACTCAGATATTTTTATACTCAGTTGAGCAGAGCTCACAGAGTATATTAAGTTTGATTGGATAACGGTTGGTTGTACATATATAAAGGAATCGAGATAGATATAGACTTCCATATATCAAAATAATCAGGATCGAAAAAAAATTTGATTGAGCCATGTCCGTCCGTCCGTCCGTCCGTCCGTTAACACGATAACTTGAGTAAATTTTGAGGTATCTTGATGAAATTTGGTATGTAGGTTCCTGAGCACTCATCTCAGATCGCTATTTAAAATGAACGATATCGGACTATAACCACGCCCACTTTTTCGATATCGAAAATTTCGAAAAACCGAAAAAGTGCGATAATTCATTACAAAAGACCGATAAAGCGACGATCCTTGGTAGATGAGTTGAACTTATGACGCAAAATAGAAAATTAGTAAAATTTTGGAAAATGGGCGTGGCACCGCCCACTTTTAAAAGAAGGTAATTTAAAATTTTGCAAGCTGTAATTTGGCAGTCGTTGAAGATATCATGATGAAATTTAGCAGGAACGTTACTCTTATTACTATATGTACGCTTAATAAAAATTTGCAAAATCGGAGAAGGACCACGCCCACTTTTAAAAAAAAATTTTTTTTAAAGTAAAATTTTAACAAAAAATTTAATATCTTTACAGTATATAAGTAAATTATGTCAATATTCAACTCCAGTAATGATATGGTGCAACAAAATACAAAAATAAAAGAAAATTTTAAAATGGGCGTGGCTCCGCCCTTTTTCATTTAATTTGTCTAGGATACTTTTAACGCCATAAGTCGAACAAAAATTAACCAATCCTTATGAAATTTAGTAGGGGCATAGATTTTATGGCGTTAACTGTTTTCTGTGAAAATGGGCGACATCGGTTGATGCCACGCCCAGTTTTTATACACAGTCGTCCGTCTGTCCTTCCGCATGGCCGTTAACACGATAACTTGAGCAAAAATCTATATATCTTTACTAAACTCAGTTCACGTACTTATCTGAACCCACTTTATCTTGGTATGAAAAATGAACGAAATCCGACTATAACCACGCCCACTTTTTCGATATCGAAAATTGCGAAAAATGAAAAAATGCCATAATTCTATACCAAATACGAAAAAAGGGATGAAACATGGTAAGGTAAGTATTGTTTTATTGACGCGAAATATAACTTTCGAAAAACTTTATAAAATGGTTGTGACACCTACCATATTAAGTAGAAGAAAATGAAAAAGTTCTGCAGGGCGAAATAAAAAACCCTTAAAATCTTGGCAGGTATTACATATATAAATAAATTAGCGGCATCCAACAGATGATGTTCTGGGTCACCCTGGTCCACATTTTGGTCGATATCTGGAAAACGCCTTCACATATACAACTACCACCACTCCCTTTTAAAACTCTCATTAATACCTTTAATTTGATACCCATATCGTACAAACTCATTCTAGAGTCACCCCTGGTCCACCTTTATGGCGATATTTCGAAAAGCCGAACACCTATAGAACGAAGGCCCACTCCCTTTTAAAAATACTCCTTAACACCTTTCATTTGATACCCATATCGTACAAACAAAGTCTAGAGTCACCCCTGGTCCAGAAAGGCCCACTCCCTCTTAAAATACTCATTAACTCCTTTCATTTGATACTCATATTGCACAAACGAATTCTAGATTCACCCCTGGCCCACCTTTATGGCGATATCTCGAAACGGCGTCCACCTATGGAACTAAGGATTACTCCCTTTTAAAATACTCATTAACACCTTTCATTTGATACCCATATCGTACAAACGCATTCTAGAGTCACACCTGGTCCATCTTTATGGCGATATCTCGAAAAGGGGTCCACCTATAGAACTAAGCCCCACGCCCTTTTAAAATAATCATTAACACCTTTCATTTGATATCCATATCATACAAACAAATTCTAAAGTCACCCCTGGTCCACCTTTATGGCGATATCTCGAAAAGGCGAACACCTATAAAACGAAGGCCCACTCCGTTTTAAAAATACTCATTAACACCTTTCATTTGATACCCATATCGTACAAACAAAGTCTAGAGTCACCCCTGGTCCACCTTTATTGCGATACCTCGAAAATGCGTCCAACTATAGAACTAAGGCCCACTCCCTCTTAAAATACTCATTAACTCCTTTCGTTTGATACCCATATTGCACAAACGAATTCTAGAGTCACCCCTGGCCCACCTTTATGGCGATATCTCGAAACGGCGTCCACCTAGAGAACAAAGGCCCACTCCCTTTTAAAATACTCATTAACACCTTTCGTTTGATGCCCATATTGTGCAAACAAATTCTAGGGTCACCCCTGGGCCACCTTTATGGCGATATCTCGAAACGGCGTCCACCTATGGAACTAAGGATTACTCCCTTTTAAAATGCTCATTAGCACCTTTCATTTGATACCCATATTGTACAAACGCATTCTAGAGTCACCCCTGGTCCATCTTTACGGCGATATCTCGAAAAGGCGCCCATCTATAGAACTTAGGTCCACGCCCTTTTAAAATACTCATTAATACCTTTCATTTGATACCCATATCGTACAAACGCATTCTAGAGTCAACCCTGATCCACCTTTATGGCTATATCCCTAAATGGCGTCCACCTATAGAACTATGGCCCACTCCCTCATAAAATACTCTTTAATGCCTTTCATTTGATACACATGTCATACAAATACATTCCAGGGTTTCCCTCGGTTCATTTTCCTACATGGTTATTTTCCCTTATTTTGTCACCTTAGCTCTCAACTGAGTATGTAATGTTCGGTTACACCCGAACTTAACCTTCCTTACTTTTTTTTTCATATTTTGTTCATGGCGATTGGCGCCAAGTAACGCAACGAAGAAGAAATTGGGGAAACTTGTTTTAATTTAAAATGTGTTACTTGTGACTTGTTATGTTAGAGGTGTCTTCTGTGATGTTGTTTGGGTGTATGTATGTAAACAATGGTCACCTTCTAATATCAGTTGCCAACAACAACCAATGTGACTTTATGTTCCCGTTGGAATATGGTCATATTATTTCCACTCGTTAATTGCTCTCTCAGTTGATCCCGTTGTTTATTGCAGTTGATCCAGCCGTTTTTTGATGTATCCGTTGGTCCAGCAGAGGCAGTCGTAGAAGTCAGTCGAAAGCCGTCGGTGTTTTTCTAAAGCATTAAATAAAGTCGCCAAACGCAAAACTTACTTAATACAATACTTTACATATTTTCTATACTTTTAAACAAAAAATCATTAAATTATTCAATCGTTTGTGAATTTGAAACATACTGAAATAAAACTATAAATAAATAGTGAATAACATTTCCATAAACATTAACTTTCCTTTATACATTTGGGGGCTCAACCAAAGCCAAAAATATATTATAAAATCCGTTTGTTTGTCGTGCAAGCAAAGTCGCGTTATTTGTAACCAATTGCTGCAATAAATAATCCCCTTTAATATTTCGCTAATTAAATAATCATGCAGAATATGCCAAAAACTACACATTCCTACTTCACACGTTTGAACGCCGGACAAGGAAGCGCAGGGGCAATGTCGCCGTTAACACCAATTGATGAGGAGAACACAAACAAAGCTGTAAACGGAAAAGGTGATAAAAACGAAACAATCAACATAGCAGCGAGCAGCAGCAAACAGCGGTTGAGAGTGATGGTGTGGGACCATTGGATATTTCGAACGATTTAGAAGAGAATGACGACAGTATAAAATATTTAATAAAGTTGCTCACGCTAAAGATGCTAAGAGAGGACGACAACAATAAGAAAGTTAAGATTTCGGCTGAAAGCTTTGCAAAAATAATACCAGCGTACGATGGCAATAGCATTCCGCTGTTACAGTTGCTTCAAAACTTCGAAAGTAATGCGGAGGCGTATGGACTCGATGAAAAACAAAAATATGTGCGGGCACGCGGAAAAATGGTAAAAACAACGCAATTATTTTTAGTGTCAGTTTGTGTGAACAATTACGAAAGCTTACGCGAAAAATTAATAAACGAATTCCATAAGGAATATACAAGTGCAGAATTACACAATGAATTGAGAGAAGTTAAAAAACGTAATGCCGAAAGCTTTCATGAGTATGTTCTGCGTGTTAAAAAGTTGGTATCACTTGGGTCAGTTGAAGATCCGCTATGCTGTTGATGGGTTACGCGTTAAACCCGAAACAAAATTTGTATTATATAATTGCAAAACTGTGAAAGAGTTAATTGAACGCCATGAAACATTTGACTATACTATGATCAGCCGGTTGTGAGAAATAATAACAATAATAATAGTACGTCGAAAAAAGAACACTGCTTCAACGGTGGCTCTACAGAGCACAAAAGGTCAGCGTGTAAGGAGCCTATGAAGTGTTTTAATTGTAACAAAAGTGGCCACTACGCGAAAGTTTGCCCTGCTATAAATCAAAATAAAGATGTTAATGTTATATCTGTTTGTAACCGTTTAAAAAATTCTTGTCAAACATTTCGTTAAAAGAATCCGACAAATTACTTTATGGACTTGGTAATGTATCAAACAAAGTTGAAGGCTGTTGCTGCTGTAATGTTGTTGTTGATAATTTGAGCTGTGAGCAAACCTTTTTGGTCGTGTGTGATAAGAATATAAATTTTGACATTTTACTTGGTTTTAACTTCCTAAACAGATTCAAGGTTGTCTTTGATACAAGTGGTTATAATTTCAGTAAGCCTACTAATGAAAGCTTTGAAAACGAATTGAAAGTGTATAATATAAGTGAATATCAGCACGATCCCGTAGTACCAGTTTGTTTTAAAGACGCAATCGTGGAAATTATTAAACTTTTTAAACCAATAAAAGTTGATCGCGAATGCATCCTATTGTGATGGACATTATTGGTGATAATATTAGACCCTTTCGCCAATCGCCAAGTCGGCTTCCGTTTGAGGAGCAAGAGGCGTTGAGGAAACAAGTTGGTCAGTGGCTAGAACAAGGTATTGTTAGACACTCTACTTCTGAATTTGCAAGTAGAGTGGTAGTTGTGAAAAAAAGGATGGGTCATATCGTGTTTGTATCGACTTTAGAAAACTAAAGTCGATGGTGCTTAAAGACTCTTTTCCACTACCAATAATAGACGATGTTTTAGAGAAATTACAAAGAGCTAAATATTTTTGTGTAATGGACCTGGAAAATGGGTTTTTCCATTTCCCAATTAAAGAATCTGCCAAAAAATATACCGGGTTTGAATTTAATTATGCACCTTTTGGTTTTTGTAATCCTCCAGCAGTTTTTATACGGTACATAAATTACATGTTTCAAGATATGGTGAATGAAGGTGTTATGCAGCTATATATGGACGATATAATTATCTTCGGTGTTACGGCAGACGAATGTACAAAAAAGCTGCAAAAAGTGATAATTAAAGCTTCTGAATACGGCCTTAAAATAAAGTGGCAAAAATGTGCGTTTATGCAAACAAAAATTAATTTTCTGGGCCACGTAATCGAAAGTGGGACACTGCGGCCTGGCAATGAGAAAAACAGGGCGGTACAGCAGTTTCCAACGCTCAAGAACGTCAAAGACATACAATCATTTCTGGGCTTGACTGGCTTTTTTAGAAAGTTTGTATTCCATAATAGCACGTCCACTTACCGATTTGCTGAAAAAAGACAGTACTTTCAAATTAGGCCAAGTCGAGCTGGCGGCGATTAATGAACTCAAAAAGAAGCTAGCAGAAGAACCAGTGCTCAAGTTGTACGAAAGAAACGCGAGAACAGAGTTACATACCGATGCTTCCAAAGAGGGTTTTGGTGCAGCCTTGATGCAAGTTTTCGAGGGTGAACTGCATCCCGTATACTTCTGGAGCAAAAAAACAACACCGCAAGAGTCTAGGCTACACAGCTATGTGTTAGAAGTAAAAGCAGCTCATCTCGCAAAAGTTTCGGCACTACTTACTTGGAGTAGACACTAATCACAGATTGCTCCGCTTTTAAAAGCACCACGTCGAACAACAATATTCTGAGAGAAGTTGCACAATGGGTTATGAATTTCCAAGACTTCAGATTTAAAGTTGAACACCGTATAGCGCCAAGAATGAGGTATGTCGACAGCCTTTGTCGTAACCCAGTTGCAGATATATTTGTTGTTGCGTCAGATATTACCACACGTATAAGAAAAGCCCAACAAGAAGATGAGCACTTGATAGCAGGGCGCGAAATACTCAAAACTAAGCAATACCAAAATTACATAGTAAAAGGCGATTTATTATTCATACCAGTAGATGGACACTAATTATTAGTGGTGCCCAGATCGTTAGAAGCTGACATAATTCGTGATGCACATAACGTTGGTCATTTCGCCTAACTAAAAAGAGTACACGCTATACAGCAAAACTATTTTATACCACATTTGCAAAATAAAGTAAGACGTTGCATAGACAATTGTGCAAAGTGCATAGTACACAATAAAAAGCTTGGTAAAAAAGAATGCTTATTGAACTGCATTGAAAAGGGAGATCAACCGCTCGAAACGCTGCACGTAGACCACCTCGGGCCAATGGACGCCACGGCAAAGCAATACAAATACATCCTAGTTCTTGTGGATGCATTTTGCAAATTTACGTGGCTTTTTCCAACAAAGACGACGAATGCTGAAAAGGTAATATGTAGGATGAATGAATTGACAACCGTATTTGGCAATGCAACACGAATAATCAGCGATAAAAGTTCGGCTTTTACCTCCAATAACTTCAACGATTTCTGTAAGAAAATGGTACTATCACTACAGGTGTCGCTCGTGGCAATGGCCAGGTTGAGCGCGTCAACCGATCCGTTTTGCAGGTGTTGTCAAAACTATCAACTGTCGAGCCTGCGAAATGGTACAAATACATCGGGCTAGTACAAAAAGCCATAAATTCACATGTGCACACATCAACAAAACGTTCACAATTGGAAATCATGTTTGGAGTGAAGATGAGGGGTGATATTAGTAAGAGGGTGCTGGATATATTACGCTATGAGCTGATCGATGGGTTTGAAGATGAACGGCAAAATTTACACCGTGACGTGAAGCAGCAAATTCTTAAAGCCCACGCTCAATATAAGAAAAACTACGATAAGCAACGAAAAAATGCACCTATATCAAAGTAAACGACGTTGTAGTAATTAAACGTACGCAATTAGTTGGTGGAAAAAAGCTTGCGAGCGAATTCCTTGGACCCTACGTTGTCACAAAAGTTAAACGAAATGACCGATACTATGTAAAAAAAGCAGAAAACTGTGAAGGTCTCTTTGAAATATCAACGTCAGCGGACAACAAGAAATTATGGCGTTACGTTTGTAATTCCGAAGATTTGGTGTCATCTGGGTCAGATGACGATGAACAGGATGGCCGAATGTAAACAATGGTCACCGTCTAATATTAGTTGCCAACAACAACCAATGTGACTTTATGTTCCCGTTGGAATATGGTCATATTATTTCCATTTGTTAATTACTCTCTCAGTTGATCCCGTTGTTTATTGCAGTTGATCCAGTCGTTTTTTGATGTATCCGTTGGTCCAGCAAAGGCAGTCGTATAAGTCAGTCGAAAGCCGTCGGTGTTTTTCTAAAGCATTAAATAAAGTCGCGAAACGCAAAACTTACTTAATACAATACTTTATATATTTTCTATAATTTTAAACAAAAAATCATCAAATTATTCAATCGTTTGTGAATTTGAAACATATTGAAATAAAACTATAAATAAATAGTGAATAACATTTCCATAAACATTACATTTACATGTATATGTGTTTTTCTCTCAGTTGTTTTTTTCAAAAAAATTTTTTTTACTTTTTCTCACATTTTTTTTTGGTTTCCAAAAAGCTATTTCCTATTATTTAAGTTTTTCCAACTTTTCTTCCTTGTTTCTTCACCTTAGGTGTTTTTTTCTTCACTACCCTAACGTGTACTTTATTTATTTTTTTTTAGGTACACACGTGTATGTATATATTTATGTATGTTTCTTCTTGCTTGTTTTTCGATTAAACACTTTTATTTTTTATAAATTAAATATTTTTTCCCAAAATTTCATTTTCCCTCTCCTCCTTCTTTTTTTCGTATTTGAGATTTTGTTTTCACTTTCGTGTTGTATTTGTTTTGTTTTTCGGGAAATAATGTATATAAAAAAATTATTTTTTTTTTCTCAAAACTAAAATTCCTAATTTCTTCTCTGTTTTCCCTTTCTTCTCTTATCTTTCTTTTCTTTTTGTCTCTTACTTACTATTATCACTCCTTTTATGTATTCATCAATTTTTTAAATTGTTTGATATTTTTTACTTTGTATGTTCACATGTATTTGTTCAATTTTTTCCAAATAATTTTTTGTTAAGCACTTTTATCGTTTTGTGGCCGTACCGAACCGGGTTTTTATGTAAACTTTTTTTTATATTTGTTTTTTTTTTTTTTTCACTGTATATTTTGGTCGCTGGTGCATTTTGGCCGCAAAGACCATGTTGAGCTTTTACTCTGCACTCTTCACTTGCAAATAAAAAAATTTAATTTAATTAAAAAAAGAGAAATGCTCGACGGCGGTCGGGAAAAACTCCGATTTGCGGGCACCATCGCACGAGTACGGTGCGTGTTTTCGGGTGGGTAGTTTAAAAGAAAACTAATGAGAGTAGTGAGCACGGTGGTGGTAGCAGGCACATCTGCGCTGCGCTGCTTGAGCTTCGCCGCACTGGCCGGGTGTTGCCAGAAGGAGGGGTCCGAAAATTTAATCATGTCTTCAACACTGATAATTATGCACCTTCTGCTAACCTTCGAATGGTTGAACTGTCGCATGCATAACTCCAATATTGCAAAATGGACTTTATTAGACTACTTTGGGAGTAGTACAATTATACTTCACAATAATATTTCACTTCACACCTAATAGCGTATCTAATTCAAACTGATTACTAATTCCTCAGCTCGCGCTGCTTTTATACTCTAGGTTTTCTCGTTTGCCCAATTCTTCTAAGGTCTAGTCATTTCGCAAATATGTGTCCGAGAACAGTTGTATCTCATTCTTGGTTAACCAGCAAAATACAAGTTACACGCATAGGTACCATAATACGGCACACCCTAAGATCACGTTTCTAAGCGTGTGATTTATTTAGTTCAATAAGATAAAGTCGCTGACGCGGCACACGCGCAATCATCGATCAGGTCACCTTACGTTAGTTATGGGAATCGCACGCTAAGCAATTCCTGTCTACACGCGCGAGCAGTTCTGGGTAAAGCATGGGAACTGCAATGTAAACATTTTAGTTAGACTAAGAAGTTATTTAAGTAAGTTGCAACGTATGTTTAGAGCAGTAGTTAATTAGCGTGCAAGTGTCATGAATAAAGAAGTTGTGACGTTAATCTAAAATCGTTCATTGTTTCATTTCGCAAGTATCGGAGGACAGTGAGTTCCTCCGCACCTTTAATTTTTTTACATCTCCCACGAGATGGGAGATAACTGGCGCCCCAGCTTCGGAGTACAGGGTTCGCGTTAAGTGGAAAGTGCACGAAAAAGATAGAAAATTGAAAATTCTCCAATCTAACAGTGAAAAGTGCAAGAAAAATAGAGAAAATCGAAAATTCCCCAATCTAACAGGGAAAAGTGAAAGAGAAATAGAGAAAATTGAAAATTCTTCAATCTAAACGCGAAAAGAATCCTCAAATGAGACATTGGATTGAGTAGGTCGCACGTATATTTTCTTACAGTTCTTATCTTTTCAGCATACCTAATCATGAACGCCGACGAAATGAAGAAGTCGCTGACTGAAATGAATGGCGCCGTGAACGCCATCCTCGCTCAGCTGAGGAGATTCGAGGAACGCCTCAAAAGCGTAGAATCGACAAACGCTGACGAGTCCGTACAAGGACTTAGCCAAACCCTGGAGAGACTAGAAAGTAGGGTAGAAGAGGTTCGTCGGCAATCTGTCGATAGCGAGGCAACACCAGTAGAAGAGCCTCTTGTGACTCCTCAGACGGAGGAGGATCTCAAAGAAATAGCAAAGTTACCAGATTGCGTGAAAGAACTTCAAGTGTTTGATGGATCTCGGGAGCACTATACCTCCTGAATCCATAGTGTAGGACAAGTTTTAAGTGATTATAAGCCCGTTCGGCAAAAGCCAATATATAGGGCAATTTTAAGGCACATAAGGTGCAAGATTAGGGGAGCGGCAGATGCCGCCTTGGTGTCTCACAATATTATAGATTCGGATTGGAAAAAATCAAGGAGGTCCTCTCCTTACATTATGCGGACGTTAGGGATATCGAAACCCTTGATCAGCAACTTACCCTCACGACCCAGGGGCGGCAAAAGTTGTCCGAATTCTATGCCCAAATAAACAAGCAATTGTCACTTATGATAAATACGATAAGCACTGATAAATATGTGCACACAGAAACGGTGAAGGCATTGGCCGAAGCACATAGACTAAGAGCCTTGGGTGTCTTCATCAGGGGGCTAAACGAAGACTTGCCGACCTTGCTTCTTATGCAGAAGCCAAAATACTTACCTGAGGCATATTCGTCATGCCTCACGTTCATGAACGTGGATGGGCGAAACGCTATTTACCGCCCCCCACAGGCATTAAACAGAAGTGGCCGAATGTTCGGCGATTCGTACCAAACTCCATCACAGCGATATTTTCCTAGCGGCAGCACAGACTACTCTGGCACACCGCAGAATCCAGCCCGGAACCACTCCAGGTACAATAATGCAATGGAAGCTTTGTAGACCGACATCAAAATCAGAGGGGATTCAACTCCCCATACGCCAGGTCAGGGCAAACCAGGAATAGCCACCAATCTCCGCAAAGCTGGCGAAACAACAGTGACCCCCCCCCCCCCCCCCCACGGCTTTAAGAGTGGATGCCGGTGCATCTTCTCAAACCCACCAGACAGGAAATTCCAGGTTCTCTAGGCACGACGGGCCAAGGAAAAGTCAGTTTCCAACAAAATTTTCAAACAACGAAACAAGCAGGAAACAAAAATTGTTTCATCTAGTGGCCGTAGACGAAGAGGAGGGAGAAGAAGCCTCCAGTAACCAAAAAGATTCAACAGTTGACCAACTAAATTTTACAATGGGAGCCTCGTGTCCGGCGTACCATATTCAGAGAATGTCACTCAGGGTCAAGGTATATTAGAGTTCTTAGTTGACACCGGCGCAAACAAGAATTACATTAGCGAGCGCGTAGCTTTAAACACTACCCCAGTGGAAAAACCATTCCACGTAATCTCGGCGGGGGGAAGAATCAAAATCGAAAAGAAAGTCTGCGGAAACTTTTTTCAGTTTGTTGGTAGGGATCTGCCGACTAAATTCTTTATCCTTCCCGGTCTAGAATCATTTGACGGGATAATAGGGGATGATACTCTCTCAGAAATTAAAGCGGTGTTAGATAGGAGCTCAATACCCTCATCCTTAAACCAGACATCCTTCTGCCTCTGAAGCGAAAGACTGCGCAACAGGTTAACTCCATTAATATAGACATCCCCCTTCACAACTGTGTCACCGAACGTACGAAAAGCAAGCTATATGGGATACTAGAAAAGTACGAAAATTTATTCGGTCCAGTCGACCAATCCACGGAAATTCAAACCAACCTCAGGCTGAGATAAAAACAGTAACCGAAAACCCCATTTACACCAAAAGCTATCCCTACCCCGTCAATATGCGTGGAGAGGTTGAAAGACAAATTCAGGAACTGCTTTCACAAGGCATAATCCGTCCGTCGTAGGGACTCTAACTTCCCCCTATGGATTGTCCCACAGAAATCTGGCTCGGATGAAGAAAAGAAATACCGGATGGTCATTGATTTTAAAAGGTTAAACGCCGTAACGATTCCCGATACATATCCCATCCCGGACATCAATGCGACTATTGCCAGCCTTGGTGAAGCCAAATATTTTACCACACTGGACTTAACGTCAGGATTCCATCAAAACCCAATGAAAAAGTGTGACATCCCTAAAACGGCATTTTCCACCACGAATGGAAAATATGAATTCCTGCGACTTCCTTCGGGCTAAAAAATGCGCCCTCTATCTTCCAAAGAATGATAGACGATGTCTTCAAAGAATTTATAGGTCGAATTTGTTTTGTATATATCGACGATATAATTATCTTCAGCAAGGACGAGGTCGCCCATTTGGAGGACATCGAAACAATTCTTTTTAGACTACTAGACGCGGGACTCAAAGTTAACCTCAAAAAACACAGCTTTTAAAAAGAAGCGTTGAATTTCTGGGTTATATTATAACCTCCGAAGGAATCCTGCTAGATCCTAAGAAAATAAATTCGATAAGAAATCTGTTGCCACCCTCAAATCTAAAAGAGCTCAAACGTTTTTTAGGTTTAACTTCTTACTATAGGAAATTTATTCGGGACTACGCCAAAATTGCGAAACCGCTCACTAACCTCACAAGGGGCGAACACGCACAAGTTAAGGCTACGCAGTCCAAAAAAGTGCCAATATCACTAAATAGGGATGCCCTTAGGGCATTCGATGACCTCAAGGAAATGTTGACAACCTCAGACGTCTTAACACGTATATTCACCGACCACCAACCACTAACTTTCTCCCTCAGCAATCGCAACTACAATGCTAAGCTGAAGCGATGGAAAGCCCGGATCGAAGAGTACAATTATGAACTCATCTACAAACCCGGAAAATCCAACGTCGTGGATGATGCCCTTTCTCGTCTAAAAACCCAAGTAAACCAACTGACCGATACAGTCCATAGCGCAGAACAGGATAACACAGACCTGATCCCCTTCGTGGAAGTACCACTAAATGTTTTCAGAAACCAAATTGTGTTCGGGGGCAGACTTCAAATCTACGAAGAACCGCACCATGGACACTCACGCCACTACGTAGGGATAGAAAACATTAGTGAAAACGAACTAATTAGCATTTTGAAAGAAAGCCTGAACCCAAATGTCATAAATGGTATCAAAATACCGGAAGACCAGTTACGCCTACTACAGAGAGTTTATTTAGACCATTTTACCAACTATAAGGTACGAATAGCGCAAACCCTTGTGGAGGACTTAAGAAATCCAAATAGTGTGTGTGAGGTAATAACAAAGGAGCACAGGAGGGCTCACCGTAATGCCACGGAGAATAGGAAACAACTTCTTGAGCGTTGCTATTTTCCCAAGATGAGCAGTCAAATTAGGAAATATGTACTGGCTTGTGAGACGTGTAAACTCAGTAAGTACCACAGGCACCCCCATAGGCCAGAATTACAGGCTACACCAATCCCATTGCGACTATGCGAGATCCTTCACTTAGATATATTCGAAATTCAGGGGGAAAATTTTTTGAGTTGCATCGATAAATTTTCTAAATTCTAAATAAAGCTTTTTCACATCAGAAACAAAAGAACCCTGCACCTTAGGTAAAAAATAGTGAAACTTCTGCACTATTTCACCACCCCTAGAATTTTAGTCATTGAACGCGGATTGATTAGCCCTGTTATACAAAGCTTGTTAGAATCTCTAGGAATTCAGCTTTACCGCACCCCAACTCAGAGGAGTGAGGTGAACGGCCAAATCGAGAGATTTCACTCTACGTTACTTGAAATTTTTAGATGCCTAAAGGCGGAGAATGAAGCCCTCAGGGCCAAGGAACTTGTTATCAAAGCTGTAGATCGCTATAATAATTCAGTCCACTCGGTAACGAACAAAAGACCAACAGAAATTTTTTTTAATCGCTCACAAGCCTCCAACTTTCAAGAACTCCTTGACCAGAGCAAAAAAATGAATATCCAAATTAAAGCACTATTGAGGGAAAAGCAAATGGTTCAGATAAAAAGACACAATAAAAAAAGGATGCTACCGGAGCATTATGACGAAAATGACGTCATATACGTGAAGGATAAGCAAATAAAGGGGAAGCAAAAACCTCTATACAAGAAAGAAATCGTTTCAAAAGACAATCAAGTTTCAGTCACCACACTTAGTGGGAAGAAAATTCATAAACTCCACATTAAAAATATAAAAAGAAGGGAACAAACTAGCCCCACACAATAAAACAAACAAACATACAGAAAACATGAAAAGAAATTATAAAAGATCTGGCACCAAGAGGGAGTTTATCTAATAAGAGCGCGCTTGTAAGTGGGACAAATCGTGCCTTAGTAGGCTCGTAGTGCCATCGAATTTGACAAATGGCTACACTACTTCCAAACGGGATTCTGGCGATCTCCCCATAGCTGGTTCGAGAAATGTTAACACCTCTGGTCCAGGAGAAAAAAGGAAAATTTGAGCTTATGCGCCTAATCCGCTTAGCAATATTTATTTAATTCTCTGCGCCTAATCAGTAGATGAAAAAGAAAAAAAAGAAAAATTTTAGCTTATGGGCCTAATCCGCTAAGCAAATATTTATTTAATTCTCTGCGCCTAATCCGTAGATGAAAAAGAAAAAAAAAAGAAAAATTTGAGCTTATGCGCCTAATCCGCTGAGCAAATATTTATTTAATTCTCTGCGCCTAATCCGTAGATGAAAAAGAAAAAAAAGAAAAATTTGAGCTTATGCGCCTAATCCGCTAAGCACATATTTATTTAATTCTCTGCGCCTAATCCGTAGATGAAAAAGAAAAAAAAGAAAAATTTGAGCTTATGCGCCTAATCCGCTAAGCAAATATTTATTTAATTCTCTGCGCCTAATCCGTACATGAAAAAGAAAAAAAGAAAAATTTGAGCTTATGCGTCTAATCCGCTAAGCAAATGTATATTTAATTCTCTGCGCCTAATCCGCAGATAAAAAAAAAAAAAGAAGAAAAGCAAACTTAAGCTTATGCGCCTAATCCGCTAAGCAAAAATAAAACAAAAGTTTTTTTTTACAAAAACAAGTAAACTGTTAAATATCCGAGAGAAATCGAGACACGACCGTTCACTAGTAATTCATTTATTGTAATCAGCTTTGGCTTATAACAAATACAGAGTTGAAGTTGTGTACTAAAAGTTATCGTGTTTGGGTTGCCTCTGTTACAAACATCAGAGTTGCATTTTCTCTTACAAATTCCGCCTCAACCCAAATGCGATTCATATTTAAAATATAAAAAATGTAATTCTAAAATATAACTCAAACTATGCTAGAATTATCTTTAACAATTTACATAAATTTATATGTTTGTCTCCAGATAGGGGCTTCGTAAATATATCTGCGACGTTTTTCGCTGATGTAACGTACTCAATATCGATTTCGTTTTGGACATATTTTTCGCGTATGTAGTGAAACTTTATGTCAATATGCTTGCTACGCTTGTGTGCCACAGGATTTTTGACTGCGAACTGTGCACTTTGGTTGTCGCAAAATATTGTTGATGCTTTAGCGACATACTGCTCAAAACCCATTTCTGTCAATAAACTTCGTAGGAAAGATACTTCCTTTGCTGCGTTGCACATTGCGATGTATTCCGATTCCATGGTGCTAAGAGAAACTACATGCTGCTTCTTAGATTCCCATGCAATCAGCCCATCGCCCATAAAAATAGAATAACCACTGATCGATTTGCGGTCTTGTAAATCTGAAGCCCAGTCAGCATCTGAAAAACAAATTAAGCTTTGATGGTTAGCGTTAAAAGTTATCATACCCTTCGGCTTCTCCTTCAAATAGCGCAATACACGCTTGGCTGCCACGAAATGCTCTTTGTGCGGGTGACTGGTAAACTGTGCCAGCTTCGATACGGTGTATGCTATATCCGGCCGAGAAATTATGGCCAAATATGTCAAACCACCAACAAGTGACATGTACTGCTTGGTGAGAAAACCCGCACAATTTTTGTTACTGCATTTTGCAAGAACCGTGCCTTTACTGTAAGGCGTTGCAACACCTTTACAATCTGCCATATTCCAGCGCTTTAATAACTCGTCGACATAGCGCCCTTGATGGATTGAAATACTTCCACGGAGATCGTCCCTTTCAACCTCCATGCCCAGGTAATAACGAATAGGGCCACGATCGACAGCTTCTACTTTCTCATTAAGCATTTTAATAATTTTCTGCATCGTGTTTTCTGATGAACAAGCCAACATGATGTCATCAACGTATATGCTCAATATATTAATTTCGCCATTGCCGCACATAGTATATACACAGTTGTCTGATCTGCATCTCACGAAACCAATGTCGCTCAAAACTTTATCAATCTTTTCGTTCCAATATCTGCCGGCCTGCTTAAGGCCATATAAAGATTTTTGAAGTCTGCACACTTTTTGGGGTTGTTGCTCATCAACAAAACCTTCAGGCTGGCGCATGTACAACTCTTCTTTCAAATCACCGTTTAGGTATGCAGCTACGACATCGACATGGTTGACCAGCAGCTTATATTGTACTGCTAATGAAAGAATCATACGAATAGTCGAATGCCTGACGACTGGTGCATAAGTGAAGGTAAAATCTTCGCCTGGTTTCTGCGAACAACCTTGCGCAACTAAACGCGCTTTATACTTTTCAAGTTTACCATCGCCATCGAACTTTTTAGCGAACACCCAGCGACAACCAATCACGTTTTTGTCAGGTGGACAGTCAGCTAGAGTCCAAGCACCACTTTTCATTAGGGAATTATATTCCGCCTGCATAGCATTTCTCCATTGCGAACTTTCGTCAGATTGCATCGCATCTTCGACTGAATTTGGATTTTCGTACGCCAAATTAAGTACCTCAACTATATATTTTTTTCTTGGTCTGCCTACTTTTCCTGTTCGGCATATACGCGGTCGTCCTCTTTTTCTTCCAAATACCATTTCGCCTTCGTCACTCGAAGCACTATCTTCAGATGCATCGTCGTCATCTTCATCATTTGCCATGTCATCACTGCTTGAGTTTTTATCAATACTCATATCTGCATTTTCACCATCATTTCCACTCATATCTGCACTTTCAATCGATTTAATTGCATTTTCGGTAATTAATTCAATGATCACGTTAGAATCAGCATTTTCGTGCTCATCGGAGTTATCCTCTACGGTTTCAAGTTTTGGCAAAGCGTGTTCGAAAAATATTACATCACGGGCAATTACAATGCTTTTCTTTAAGGGATCATAAAGTCTATACCCTTTAGTATGATCAGCATAGCCTACAAACCGTACCTTCGATCCTTTACAATCGAACTTTGATTTTCCTGGCTGCTTGTTAAGCACAACAGCTTCACAACCAAATACTTTGAAATGGTTAACACTCGGTTTGTACCCTCGATAACATTCATACGGCGTTTTATTTTTTAAAATTTTCGTGGGACACCTATTCCGTATGTAAGCGGCGGTGTTGACTGCTTCCGACCATAGCGATTGTGTGAGATTCGATGAAACTAACATGCACCGAGCCATCTCAACTAAAGTGCGGTTGGCGCGTTCTGCCACGCCATTCTGTTCTGGTGTATACGCCACCGTCTTTTGATGTATAATACCTTTACTTTTCAGGTAACTTTGGAAATCCGTTCCCAAATATTCACGCCCATTATCACTGCGCATACATTTTACTTTATTACCAGACTGATTTTCTACGCACGTAACAAATTGCTTAAATGCAAGAAATGCATCAGATTTTTTCTTTAGAAATTTTACTTCAATGTAGCGCGAGAAATCGTCAATAAACGTGATAAAATAATTTGAGCCACCTTGCGATGTCGTACGCATAGGTCGGCAAATATCGGAGTGAATAATTTCCAAACATTTTGTTGATTGCACATTCGAATAATTAAGGAAAGCGCTTCTTTTGATTTTACACATTGCGCATATGTCACAATCAATATTCAATTTCTTATTGATACACAAGCCACGCACCATATTATTTTGTGCAAGCATAAACAAATCTTTATAATTTACATGGCCGAATCGCCGATGCCACTTTTGCACATTTTCACGTTCATTTTTATTTTCAGTTACTAAATTAATATATTCTTTGTTTTTAGTTTTAGTCAAATTTACGCGAAAAACTCCGTTTTGCATATCAGCAGTGAACACTAATTTATTTTCTTTTGTCTTTACAATTGCTTTATTCTTTTTAAAGCATACTTCGTTTCCGTTACTCAGAATTTTGCTCACAGCTAAGAAGTTGTTGTTTAACTTTGGTACGTACAATACACCCATCAATACGATGTCAGTAGTTTCCGATTTGAGCATTATTTTTCCTTCGCCCTCTGCTTCAACCGATTCTCCAGATGCTAAAAATACCTTTTGAGTGGTTTTTCGCAAGCAAGAGAATAATGTGATATCTCTACACATGTGTGATGATGCTCCACTATCGAGTATCCATGCCTTCTCAGCTTTCGCTGTTTGAGCGTGGGAGTCAAACAAACTTAGCACCGTTGGAGTTTGAGTGCTTTTGCAATTAGCTCTGATGTGACCTCTTTTACCGCAATTATAACATTTTGCATTGCTGAAGTTTCGCCTTATACTCTTAACTTTGTTGTTGCTACGATTGTCGCGTTCATTAGACAAGCCTTGTGTTTGATCTCTTTTCTCAACTTTGCCATTGGAATTCGCTGCAAACACATTTTCGGTTACGATGCGTTGCCCTCTCCTTTGCTCTTCTTCCAATATTTTAACCTTCAAAACTTCTAATTTCGGTAACTTGTCTCTACTTTCAATAGCTATTACGAAGCTTTCTATCTCATCTGGGAGACTACATAACAGTAATATGCAGAGCAGGTCTTCGGGTACAGTAACACCGATTTCGCTAAGATTGTCCACAATAGAGCAGAACTCATTGATTCGAAGGGCAAATTTCTGTGCAGCGTTCACTTTGAATTGAATCAATTTTCTAAACAAATTTACCTTTCTGGCTGGACCGTCTGCATTGTAGAGGGTGCTTAGCAACTTCCATGCCTCTTTTGCTGTCACACACTTTTTTATTTGGATCAGCTCCGTAGGTTTAATGCACAAATGAATCATCGCTAATGCCTTTTGGTCAGCTTTCTGCCACTGCTCCTTCTCCTTTTCCGATGCTTCCGTCTTAATATCATCAGCAACGACGTACCACAAATCTTGTGTCACCAACAAACTACGCATAAGCAGCGCCCACGTCGAATAGTTTTCGCCGGTCAACTTTTCAATATTTATTAACGACGAACTCATTTTTTTTTTTTTTTTTAATCAACTAATCAACTGTTTTTTAGAAAAGGCTACAAAATCGACAAACGATTTACACAATAAATATTACTATTAAAATTACCGAACAACGTGACCTGGGCCCATAACCCTTGTTAAATATCCGAGAGAAATCGAGACACGACCGTTCACTAGTAATTCATTTATTGTAATCAGCTTTGGCTTATAACAAATACAGAGTTGAAGTTGTGTACTAAAAGTTATCGTGTTTGGGTTGCCTCTGTTACAAACATCAGAGTTGCATTTTCTCTTACATAAACAAATAAAAATAAAAATTAAATTAAAATATTAATCCAAAGAAAAGAAGAAAAACGAAAAAATTGTTAACAATGAAAAAGGAAAGAAAACGAAAAACAAAATTTTTCACCTTTTTAATTTTCCTAATTTTTTGTTCCTTTTTAATTTTTGAAACCCTTTGTAATAACAGTATAAATTAAATTTTTAAATTTTATTTTAATCTTCCCCACTAATCATAATTTGTAAACCACTGACACATTAACAAATTAACATCGCTAGAAAGGCGAAAATCCTAAACTAAAACAGTAACGCTAGTTTAATGATAACCAATCTAATTTTAAGAATTCCACTTACTAATAATACCTTCCTACTATCAATAATATTTTTCCTCTTTATTAAATAGATAACCGTAACTTACTTAGAACATAACAACTATTAACTACATTAAATTAGAATTAATATCTTGCGTTGCAGATTCCCACTGCTGGCATCAGCCATCAGCGCACTACACATATTTAGCTACAAGGCCCCAATAATAACCATCCAGAGCGGAGATGGGTGAATCATAGCAGGCTCATTCAAACTCATACACGTCATCGACCTACAAAAATATACCACGATGGTGACTCAAATGGATAAATTAGCAAGCCATCTAATCAAACGAACCAACGAGCAGCTCTTAGCCCAGCACTACATCAACCAAACACTCGAACGACTCGGAGAGTTGATGGGAAGCACAAGCAAGACTAGAGCCACCCGATCCATTGACTGGATTGAAATAACATAATCCACAGCCAAAACCAGATAATAGCGAACAACAACCATCAATATAAGGTCAATAGAAAGCTATTCACACCCACCGAAGAAGTATTGAAACGAATTGAAGAAGTGGTGAACCGCACCAACTACGTAGTAAAGGAAGCAGAAGGAATCGAATTCGAGCAAAGCGCACTTCGCAACATCGTCCTCGTTCGCGAAGAGGTCAATGAATTTGTGCGAGCATGTCAATTGGCAAAGCGAGGGATTGTTAATACCAACTTGTTAGACATAGACGAGGTGAACCAAATCCTATCCGAAACAGAAACCCTCCCATACCAGAATGTATTTGAGGCAATCGAATATGGCCAACCATCGGTCCTCACAAACGGGACACTTCTACTCTACGTCCTATCGATGCCGAAAGTGACGGCCAGTAAATACAATCTTCTGATTACCCGCGCAGGAATCTACGCTGGTAAACCAGTGGACCTACCGTTCGACAGAATGCTGGTCAATCAAGAGGAGACATACGGGTTGACGAAGGATTGCATGGTTATCGGCTCATCCACAGTATCCAGCTCCGAGTCCTTGATTGCGCTGGAAGAAAACATCTGCCTGCCACGACTCTTAAAAGGTGGGGCTGCTAGGTGTCAATTTATTAGACGAAACGGATCCCTTATAGAGCTGGTAAACGAAAACACCATTTTCATTTCAAACTACCAGGGCATAATAAGGAGCAACAATGCCACAAATACTATTAATGGCACATACGTAATTCAATTCCACAACGAGAAAATCAAGATTGGCGATCAGGAATTTTCCAGCAATGAAGCTGTTACCGCACACGCCCTCCCAGCCGTACTTTCTAACATAAAAAACCATACCATGAAAGTCAACTTGGAGTACATCCACGACATCGCAATGGAGAATGTTAAGTATCTAGGCTATGTCAATGAAAAAATCAATTTTTCTATCGTTACAGAGGCTATCTCGATTTGCGCAATAGCCCTTATTTCCGGAACGCTGTGGAGATGTTACACAAAGAAACTAGACCTTCCACCGGTTCAAATTCCTACGCATTGGACGGGAAACTTTAGCATAAATAGGATCCCCAAAGGCAAATCTGCACCTGAATTTTATCGCTCAGATCCTAGCCTGCCATTCACAAGCGTTATATGCTAAATAAAAATTACCAAATCGGATGATGAACACGCCCACTTAAAAAAAAAATTTTTTTAAAGACAAATTTTAACAAAAAAGTTAAAATCTTTACAGTATATAAGTAAATTATGTCAAAATTCAATTCCAGTAATGATATGGTGCAACGAAATACAAAAATAAAACAAAATTTCGAAATGGGCGTGACTCCGCCTTTTTTCATTTAATTCGTCTAGAATACTTTTAATGCCATAAGTCGAACAAAAATTTACCAATCCTTGTGAAATTTGGTAGGTGCATATATTCTATGACGATAACTGTTTTCTTTGAAGATGGGCGAAATCGGTTGAGCCACGCCCAATTTTTATACACAGTCGACCGTCTGTCCTTCCGCTCGGCCGTTAACACGATAACTTGAGCAAAAAACGATATATCTTAACTATACTTAGTTCACGTACTTATCTGAAGTCACTTTATCTTGGTATAAAATATGGCCGAAATCCGACTATGTATGACCACACCCACTTTTCCGATATCGAAAATTACGAAAAATGAAAAAAATGCCATAATTCTGTACCAAATATGAAAAAAGAGATGAAACATGGTAATTGGATTGGTTTATTGACGCAAAATATAACTTTAGAAAAAACTTTGTAAAATGGGTGTGACACCTACCGTATTAAGTAGAAGAAAATGAAAAAGTTCTGTAGAGCGAAATCAAAAGCCCTTGGAATCTTGGCGGGAATACTGTTCGTGGTATGACATATATAAATAAATTAGCGGTACCCGACAGAAGTTGTTCTGGGTTACCCTGGTCCACATTTTGGTCGATATCTCGAAAACGCCTTGACATATACAACTAAGGGCTACTCCCTTTTAAAACCCATATCGTACAAACATATTCTAGAGTCACCCCTGGTCCACCCTTATTGCGATATTTTGAAAAGGCGTCCACCTATAGAACTAAGGCCCACTACGTTTTAAATAATCATTAAACCTTTCATTTGATACAAATGTCATAAAAGCACATTCCAGGGTTACCCTAGGTTCCTTTTGCTAAATGGGGATTTTCCCTCATTTTTTCTCCAAAGCTCTCAGCTGAGTATATAATGTTCGGTTACACCCGAACTTAGCCTTCCTTACAAGTTCCCTTCAGCTATCTCGTCAAAGGATTCGAATATTGCTGGCTGAAGTTCAGTGTAAGTGGATACCGCTTCATGACATTGGCCCATCTTGTTGGGCATACGCTTTGTAATTTTTGTCTTCGACTTTCTTTTTATACCTAACTGTACTTGTACACAGGGTATATTAACTTTGATTGGATAACGGTTGGTTGTACAGGTATAAAGGAATCGAGATAGATATAGACTTCCATATATCAAAACTATCAGTATCGAAAAAAATTTTGATTGAGCCATGTCCGTCCGTCCGCCCGTTAGCACGATAACTTGAGTTAATATTGAGATATCTTCACCGAATATGGTACACTAGCTTAACTGGACCCAGAATAGATTGGTATTGAAAATGAGCGAAATCGGATGATAACCACGCCCACTTTTTAAATATATTAAAATTTTAGAAAACCCAAAAAGCCCGATTATTTAGTAAAAAAATACACCTAGAATTTTGAAATTTGATGTGTGGAATGATACTAAGATTTTTATACAAATTTGCAAAAAAAATTTTAAAATGGGCGTGGCACCGCCGGTTAAGGACCACGCCCACTTTTATATAAAAGATTTTTAAAAGGGTCGTGGACGAATAAAATAAGCTACGTCTTTGCAAAAATAGCTTTAAATCAATGGTATTTCATTTCCCAAGTGGATTTATAACAATAAATAGGAAAAACTTCACATTTTAAAAAATGGGCATGGCACCGCCCCTTTTATGACTAAGCAGTTTTCTATGTTTCTGGAGCCATAACTCGAAGAAAAATTAGTTCAGAATAGAACCATATGTATATGTATTATTGCTCAGCCTTGTAATAAGCACACACACAACAACACAAACAAACAACAACAGCATTCCAAGTGTACAGCTGGGTATGTAATGTTCGGTTTCACCCGATCTAAGACTTCCTTACTTGTTGCATAATCGACATTTTTTTCTGGAGAACGTTTTGCCTTTTTGGCAATCGGTAAAAATCAAAATAAATTCACCCTGCCTACATCATGTTACAATCAAATATACGACATAAAATAATGAAGTAAAATTTATGAAATTAAATATGTTAGGGTGTGTCCCAAACAGGCCCGACGAGGGGGGAGTTTCTGAGGGGGGCCCGCGATTTAGAGGTACTAAAATATTTTTGTTTAATTCAGGAGAGTCTTTAGTTGTTCCATGTGCAATTTTTAAGCCAAATTTCAAAAGAAACGAATATCTGCATTTCGTTTTTATATTATAGTGAAGTTTCAAAAATAATTTGAAAATTCCTTTTCCATAAAATTTAAGAATAAATATTTTATTTGGCAGCTGGCTCAAAACCATTCAGGTTCCGCATCCGATTCGACTATTGATAAAGATTTTTTGCCTGGGCCTTCGAACAGTGAGGAGACAATAAAAACATCAAACAAAAATGTACGTTTACATGAATCCGAAATTGTAAAGTTTCGTGATGACATTGATGAAGGTTCATCTTCAAAAAGTCTTTTAACAATACCACCAACTCTGTATCAAAGTCTAGATTATTTAAACGACTTCGATATCGGTACAGTGAATAATGAGTTTTTGTGATCTGAAGAAGTCAACGAAATAATTCGTCGAGGTCCTCAAAAGTGTCCTGTTATTTTTCCACGTGATCGTCATGACGAGGCATTTCCTACATCGTTGTTTAACACAATCTTGCCAAATGGAGAGAAAGTGGAGCGTGACTGGTTGGTGCGGAGTGCCAGTATCAATGCTTTTTATTGCCTACTATGTCGTCTCTTAAGCACCAATACTTTAAATCGACCTAAAATTTGTTTTCCTGGCGGATATTCCAAATTGCAGTTGTGAAAGAAGCTATGCGATAAACTGCCAGCACACGAAAATACTCAAGATCACATTTAATGGCGATCTTTACAAAATCTAATTCAAAAGGAGGCTACATTTGATACACTTAACAATGACCAGCTAATCACTGAAACTCAAAAGTGGAAAGAAATTTTATATTGAATTTTGGACGCTATTTTATTTTTGGGTGAAAGGGGCCCAGCTTTCAGAGGCGAAAGCATATATATTGGTGAACGAAACAATGGAAATTTTTTGGGCATCTTAGGACCAATAAGGTATTATGATCCAGTACTTAGAGATCATTTGGAGAAAGTTGGGATTTCACAACAGCAGCACAAACGTTTATAAGCTCATTACCCTTCCCAGACATTCAGAACGAGTTTATAGAAATTAGTGCAAAACACGTGAGTGAAACTATATTAGATCAATGCAAGAAAGCCAAGAATTGTGCTAATATCGTTGATGCTACGCCTGAAGCTCGTCACGTTGATCAGACTACGTCCATTTTGCGCTACCTCCATTTCAATTCGAAAGCACAAATTTTACAATTCAAGAACGGGTTATGTTTTCGCGCACAAGAGTACGATAACGGCGCCAGTATGAACGGAGCTCGAAAACTCGAATGCTGATTACTCACCTTGTGAAACCCATAATCTCAATTTATGTGGTCTTGATGCTGCAGAATGTTGTACGGCTGCAATTACTTTCTTCGGAGTTGTACAATAATATTTTACTATTTTCAGCAGCAGTCCACAACGATGGGGCATCCTCAAATAAAATGTACCGAGCTCTCTTCCCAGTCTTTAAGACTCTTGGTGGTTGGTTACAATTGAGGCAATTATACCATTCGCAATCCATGTTCCAGGATTAATACAAGCACTAAACGCATTACTAAACCTAAATTTGACTGCACAAGCATACGGAGATATTACTGGCCTTCTCAAGTTCATCAACAAGTTCGAATGTATCTTGCTGTCCTCGATTTGGTTCAAAATACTGACTACCATTAACGAAAGAAACGTCGTACTCCAAGCTAGAGACGCCACCATAGATGTCAAGGTCCGACATCTGGTTCCCCCCATAAATTCATAAAACAAAAATTGGGAAACACATTTTTTCAGAAAACATTAGACAGAACCCTTTTTTCAAAAAACATTAGTCAGAACCCTTTTTTCAGAAAGCCAAGATTCGGAAGTCAAAAATCCGGAAACAAAAATTCAGAAATCAATATTCAAAAGTCAAAGTTAAGAAGTCAAGTTTTGCGCAAAATTTCATGTTTTTTGCTGTCTGATTATTTTCTGAATTTTGACGCTGAAATTTTTTTCAGCCTGGAACACAGCAACGTCGAAAGAAGTCATCACAACCAGTCGAATTATGGAATATGTATAATATCACCAAATTGGGTGAAGTCCGTACAAATAATTATATCTAAAAGTGGCGCAACGTCATTCGAAGTGCATTTGGGACGTACCCTAACATATTTAATTTCATAAGTAAAATAAAAAACGAACATGCAATAACAGAAACAAAACTGCAGCCGGAGGCGAGCCATATCGCAAACGCCAGATAAAATATAAAGAATTCGCTTTTTTAATATTGTAAATTCATTTGAAAAAGATAAATGCGAAAAGATTTAATTAATTACATGCTTGCTATTGCACACAGTATAAAATTTTAGATCTTACTACTTTTTCTTTATACATAATTCCTTCCAAATAAATAAACGTTTCTGAATTTTGAGACAAATTTTAAGTTATTTTCTGTCGTCTGATTACTTTCTGAATTTTGACTTCTGAATTTTCACATCTAAAATTTTACTTCTGAAATTTGACTTTTGAAATTTGACTTCTCAGTTTTGACCTCTGAATTTTGTCTATCTGAAAAAGAGTTCTTATTATTGTTTTCGGAAAAAATGTGTTTATGAATTTTTGTTTTCTGATTTTATGGAGAGCACCACGACATTTAGATTCGTTATAAGCTGATTTGAAGTTCATCAGGAATCAATGGGAGACAATTTTAAACGAATGCAAAACAATTGCTATTCAATTGAACACCTCGCCAATTGTTTTTGTTTTTATCGGCCTATTGATAAATCATTCAAGGTTCGAATCGAGCTCAAGGCCAGAACAATAATTTTTTTTCAAATGATAATTATTATTATTTTTTAATTTTTCTAAACTTTCGCCAAAGTTCCGGACATTCGAAAGTGAAAACCCAAAAGACGTTTGAAAATAATGGAAATGAGATGATTACGGATGATCCAGAGTCTGATTTCAAAAACAATACATTCTTGGTGATCGTTGATTCGGTAATCACTGGCATTACTGAACGATTTGCAGCTATGAGAAATTTGAACAAGACGTTTTCCTTTTTGTGGCAATTTGAAGACCTATAGATAGAATTATTTGTACGGACCTCACTCAATTTGGTGATATTATACATATTCCATAATTCGGTTGGATATGACGCCTTCTTTCGACGTTGCTGTGTTCCAGGCTGAAAAAAAATTTTAGAAGTCAAAATTCAGAAAGTAATCAGATAGCAAAAAAATATAAAATTTTGCGCAAGATTTAATGACTTCTGAATATTGATTTCTGAATTTTTGTTTCCGGATTTTTGACTTCTTAATTTTGGCTTTCTGAAAAAAGGGTTCTGTATAATGTTTTCTGAAAAAAATCTAGGCCTCTTTCAGCCAAAGATAAAATAGTGTCCAAAATTCTATAAAAAATTTCTTTCCATTTTTTAAGTTTCATTGATTAGCTGTTCATTGATAAGTGTATCAATTGTAGCCTCCTTTTGAATTAGATTTTGTAAAGATCGCCATTGTATATAACATTTAATGTGATCTTGAGTACTTTAGTGTGTTGGCAATTTATCGTATAGCTTCTTCCACACCTGCAATTTCGAATATCCACCAGGACAACAAATTTTAGGTCGATTTAAGGTATTGGTGCTTAACAGACGACATAGTAGGCAATAAAAAGCTATGATACTGGCACTTCACACAAACCAGTCACGCTCCACTTTCTCTCCATTTGGCAAGATTCTGTTTAACAACGAGGTAGGAAATGCCTCGTCATGACGATCACGTGGAAAAATAACAGGACCCTTTTGATGACCTCGAAGAATTATTTCGTTGACTTCTTCAGATCGCAAAAACTCATTATTCACGGTACCGATGTCGAAGTCGTTTAAATAATCTTGACTTTGATACAGAATTTGTGGTATGTTTGGAAGACTTTTTGAAGATGAACCTTCATCAGTGTCACCACGAAACTTTACGATTTCGGATTCATGTAAACATACTGTAACGAATATTAGCAGCACTAAGGGATACTATCATCTCTAAACCATTGCTAAGAAGTGACTTGTATGCACATCAATAATTCAATCATTATGCTACACATATGTACGTACACGCAGCGGAGAAACAACGCACAACCACATGCATATATCTGAGATACTCCCGAAAGTATGCAATGGTTGTGCAAGTGTCGCTCACACATACAAGCGCATGGGGTTTGAGAGAAGCTATAAAATCATGCACCTGTAGTTAGTTAGTAAGTTCTGGAAATAGAAAAGCCTAGGAATATGCAACGAGGAAATCAGACAGTGTAAAAGGCAGCAACAGTAGAGACACGACAATCAGTTTGATTTAAGACGCTATATGGCGAGCAATAGTAGTGTTATGTTACGTGGCTGACTGTTTGGGTGGTAAGGAGCGGCGGCAAGCAGGTATGCTTGCGGGCCCAGGCTAGCTCGTCGTCTTGGGCGGGGTATTGCACCACCGACCTCACCCGCAGCCACATGAACAAAAAGAGGGTTCATACCTGCATGTTTGTAGAAAGGAGAGAAAAAGCTGACAAATATAGAAATAAATGTGAGGGGAAAAGTTAGAAGGGGAAAGCATAAGGGACAGAAAAAGCTGGAGGCCTGTCCTGTCAGGTGGAGTCTACCCTCCCTCTGCAGTGCAACTTGCACCGCACCGTGGGCACTGTGCTGACTCCTATCTATTTACAGTGCCCCCAAACCTGACTTAAGTCTGTCCATCCGTCAATAAGTCATTTCCCTATCTCTCACCTTCACCTTACCTTACCGCGCGAAAGCGCAGCACCAACACCAAAATTCGACTTAGCCCTGCATTATTGAAAATATTAAAATTTCATCCAAACATAATTCTTATGATTTATTTACAAAATTTTTGGTTTCCAAATTACCAACTAATAATAAGTGCAATAATTTCAACAAACTTTGAACTCAAAGTTTACTACAAAATAATTTGCCAAGGATTCCAAAAGGCTTAACTAGTATCAATTTCTAAAACTTCTATTTACTCAAAGTAAAAAAAAAGATCAAATATAATACTGAACCTTATTACTAGCTAACATTACAAATTCATGTGAAGGCAGGAAGAAGTCGATAAATTTCAAATTCCATACAATACAAAATACTTATGACTAATAGACAAAGTGTCTGACCTCAAAAAAAAAAAATTTAAACTTTTAGGGCCACCCTAATGCCATATTATTACTAGGAGCTAATTCTAGATCCTAAAATTGCAAATTCAAATAAAATGAAACAAAGTAAGAGGGCGAACAAAAAAACATTCAAGTACCCGAATCCATGATCTACCGCAACCGCTCAAGTAAATATAAGATCAATTATGTACACAGCAAAAGTAGGTCATCAAAGGAAAGGGATTTATCTGTATATGAAAACAAATGGTACGTATGTAAGTGCAAATGTACGTTTGTGACGTTTTTCATGCATGCACATATGTTCGTTGCAATCTGTCTTTATTTTTCTGATTTGCTAATTCCTGTTCTATTTTTGCAAGAGCAGGAATCTGTGCTAACACATGTACATACAACTAAACAGGTGTATTTTGATAAATTATGATGTTTCACTCAAAACACTCACCAAGTTACTCTTCTCATCCAACGGCGCCGCTGCAGTTGAGTAGCTTTGCTGAAAACGCTGAAAAGAAATACTCCTAGCATGAATACAATTCTACAGGCCACGCCCACGTTAGCCACCCGCAATCACTCAGCCAAGATCACTCGCTAGTGATCTTTAGTAATGAGTGCTTTGGTAGTATTAATTCTACCAACGTGATGGCGAAACGCAAAAATTAATAATACAAATAAAATGTGTAATCAAAAAAAATTCTTTGGTACGGAGGGCACACTATTGTGTATAACTTCGGGGTGGCAAAGAAAAGGTATGTTGGAATTGGTTTTCCCAATAATTCCTAAAGAAAACATATACAAAAAAAAGTGAAAAACAAAAATTCAGAAAAAATAAATTTTTTTCTTTTGTTGGTGCAGTGCTACCATAGGTAGCCGAAAACATGTGTGAATAAAGAAATGTGTATATGGTAGAAGATAAATATACCAAAAGATAAAAGAAATGAAATGTCAAACCGAGCAGGAAATGACAAAAAAAATTATAATGTAGAACAAAAAGAAAAGGGATGGAGGCAGGAGTGCCACCATTAATTCCTGAAATATGGAGTTGAATTATAAAGGAAAACTATATATTTCCTAACAACAAAATGCTTTGCCCCGGTAAAGAAATGACCCTTTTGCCCCTCCTCATGAAGATCATGCCCTCTATGATAGTATTTAAATAAAAAAATATTAAAAAAAAATATTATAATATATAAATATATACAAACATAATACTATGGCCAAATGTGATTCTGGAACAGCTCCCCCCTCCGCCGGTGTTTGATAGTTGCTTTCGTTATCAGAATCTGCTGAGCCAGCCCAATAAATGTATGAGTATTGCCGTAAACTTGGTTGTGGTTGTTGCCACCGTTTTTATACTTGTAGTTGCTCGGGTTGTCCGCTTTGTTAAAATTGTATACGATTTTTGTTATATGTGTTGGCGTGGCTGTTATTGTGGTTGCGTCTCAATGCCGCCGGTGAAAAGTGCTATCGATGTTGCCAATTCTATTGTGCTTTGCCGTTGTTGTTGTGGTGTGCGCATGCAACGAATTAAATTGAACGTAGTGTTTGTGGATGTGTGGCAATTGTTTTTGGCCGGAATGTCACCAGTGTGATGTTGTTGTTGTTGGCGTTGCGTCGCCAATGTAATGGGGATGGTATAGTTGGTGTTGAGCGGTATGTCGCCAATGTGATGTAGTTGTTGTTGGGCGTTACGCCGCCAATATGAAAAAATGCTGTTGTGGTTGTTGCGGCCGTATATCGCCAATATAAAAGAAAAGTGCTGTAGTGGTTTTTGTTGTGGAGTGCGCTACCAATTAAAAATGTAGTGTAGTGCGTGGTGGTTGTTGCCGGGCGGTATTTCACCAAGTATAATGTATTTGTTTTTGGGCGGTACGCCGCCAAGAACCGTGCCCAGTGGATCTTTCCAAAAGTGACCTGGTAATATACAAAAAAAAACGTTATTCTTGCAGAATTTCTAGCATTAAATTTATTTTATTTTTTTTTTCCTTTTTTTTTTTTTTGTTGCCTGAGTGATTATATACTCACCGACATACATATGTCTGTATGAAGGCGTGCGTACATGCATGCAAGTTTGCTTTTGGCTTGCTTGGAAAATTGGCTATATAGAAGCCAACTTCCCAGTGGGCATGCCAAGTTGAAAAAAAAAACAAATCCAAAGCCAAAGGAAACCATTAGACTTACCTGGTTGTAGCGGTGGCGATAGCCTTTGTGGTCTAATTTATTTCTGCTGCAACGGTCAGGATCGGGCGCTAGCTGGAAAACCAGATTTGCCTGGTTCTAGCGGTCGCGAGACACTTTTCACCACGTACTACACAATTAAAAAAAGTTACTTCGCTACAAAATTTAGTAAACAGGCTTTTTCGGTTTGAAGCGCGCACTAAAACCTTATTGAAGAATTTTTATTATTATTATTATTTTTTTTTTTGTTAACCACTTTCCACTTACATTCACTGGCACTGATGAAATAATACTTTGGCCCGTTGGCTCAATTGGCCCCTTCTTATAGCTACCGCCGTGGTAAGGAAAGTTACCCAGAAACGGAAAATTTTAACCATTACATGTCAAACTTTCTTTTCGGCTTTCCCGTATTTTCCATCTATACAATCATGCACTCATACATTCATCCGCTTACCGCTCCCCACAACGAAAACCTACACAGATACATTTGGTTCGTGCCTTTACCGCTCACACTGATGCATTCACACGCTCATAGCCTTGCACAAATACACATCCACATACGTAACACCGAACAGAACAAACACATAGTTACATATCATTCGTCAAGGCTGCTAGGTTGTTAGCAACATGGTGAAATTTTACTTATTATAACAACATGATGCCAAGCGCAACATCTTCTTTCCGTTGCAACATTGTGTTCACTATAGGTACAATTTTGTCAATGTTAATGTTATTATGTTAATATTATTTTAATGGCAACATTGCGGCTAAGGCACGGACCTGGACACAAAACATAGACGCATATACACTCCGCCACTCATTGAAGCCAGTATGGAGACAGGCTGTCGTTACAGGCTCGCAACCGCCGATGGTGCCTGCACTATGGAGCGTGTGTGTAGAAAATTCAAACGCAGCCTATTAAGTATTATTTTCCGCGTCCAACGTGTGGCCTCGACCCACGACTCAATGCCGGGCCTATTTTTTTTCACGCCTTTAAACTTTTGTTCTGTTTACTTACAAACTAAATCACTGGGCTAATGCTACTACTTAAACGTATATCACAGATACTACTCTACATATCCAATAGTAAATAAAATATCACAGATAAAATAAATAAAAAAAATAAATAAAAAAATAAAATAAAATAAAATAAAATAACACAGTTAGCAGAACAAAAAACAAAAAAAAAAAAAAATTATAAAATAAAATATCACAGATGGCAAAAAAATGTATAAAAAAAAATATCACAGATCAAATAGTCAAGTAGGTAAAATAAATAAATAAATAAAATAAAAAAAATAAATAAATTCAAAAATAATCAAATAAATAAAAAGGTCAAAAAAAAAAATAAAAATAATTTAATAATATAATCACATACGTTAATAAATTAATAAATACAATACGTCGATAAATAAATAAATAACATAGAACAAGAGTACTAGCACTACGAAAAACATTAAACTATTTTGCAAAAATTTCTTTAGCATGGTATACGCCGATCCTTTTCCCACTACTATCGCCAAGCTCGTACATTGAATTACCTATAGAATTAAGTACGGTACATTTTACTTGTTTCGGAGCTAGCTTGGCGTTGTAGTTATCGACCTGGGAACTTTGTTTAAAGTTTCGGCGATATACCACTTGTCCAATTTGAAACTTAACATCCCTACTCCTAGTGTCATATACCTTTTGGCTTCTTTCATGGACCAACTTCAGCTCTTTCATAATTTTGTTCCGAATTAGTTGCAGTTTATCACCTGAGGCCTCTACCTCGCAATCCACATCCTTCACCGCTGCCAGCTTTCGGTATAGCTCATATGATGCAGCATGCTGTATCATAGGCATATCATAGGCATTCGGGCACGCCGAATATGCGGAAAACATCCCTCTCTAAATATTTTACGACTTCAGCTGAAGTTGCCCTTCTCATCGGTTTTAAAAACACCAACTTCGAGAAATGGTCAAGACAAACAAAGACATATACTTTACCATCTACAGTACGCGGATACGGACCCATAAAATCTATGAATAAGCGTTGGAAAGGTCGTTCTGTTAGCTTCGGTTTACCCATCAGTGGCTGTTTGTAGACAATTTGAGTTTTGTTAGTTTTGCAGGTTTCGCAGTCTTTTACATGTGCGCATACTTCTGTGACCATTCCTGGCCAATAATATTTTTGACGTAGTCGGGATAGCGTTTTGTGTATACCGCCATGCCCAGCAGACGGTGAGCTGTGAGACGACTCTACCAGCCCCGGTCGCAACTCCGACGGAACCCAGAGCTTCCAGGTCTGGTCCGCTAGAAGATCATCCCCCCTGTTGAATTGCGTCCGTTTGTAAACGTAACCGTCCGATAAACACAAATCCGGTAACTTGTCTTTGTCCTCGGTCACCGTCTTTTTCAACTCCGTATATTCCTCCGACTCGAAGCACGGTGACTCGAGACACACGTCTATGGCTCGGTCATTCGTCTGTATTTCGTCCATGTGCATTCGTGAGAGTGTGTCGGGAACCACGTTTTGCGCACCTTTTCGATGTTGGATATCGAAACCATAACCCGTTCAAACTCCACCTTGCCAACCTCCCAGAAAGATCTTTCTGCTTCATGAGCCATTTGAGGCTGGCATGATCAGTTATGATGGTGAACGGGGTTCCTTCTACATAAGGTCGGAATCTTTTAACACTCACAATCGCAGCATAGCATTCTAGTTCTGTTATGCTGTAGTTCTTCTGCGCTTTATTTAGTTTTGCCGAAACGTAGGCAATCGGTCTTTCGTTCTGGTCATCGTCTAACTGAAACAAAACCCCTCCCACTCCGTCCGTTGATGCATCACATTGAATATAAAAACGACGCTTAAAGTCAGGATGTGTGAGCACCGGTGCCAAAACCAAACTCTGCTTTAAAATTTCAAATGATTTTATTGCTTCTTCCGTCATTGCAAACTTTTTGATTTTGTCTTTCTTGAGGCAGTCGTGCAGCGGTGCTGCAATAGTCGCATAGTCCTGTATGAAACGTCGGTACCAGCCCGACATACCCAGGAACCGTCGTAGTCGCTTCGGGGTTTTCGGAACTGGAACGTCCCTCACAGCCACCACTTTGTTGGCGTCTGTCCTAATACATCCATCCCCGACTACGTATCCTAAATAGCGAACCTCTTTAAAACAAAACTTGCTCTTTTCTACATTTATAGTTAACTTAGCCTCACCAAGACACCGAGCGACCTTTTCCAATAAACACATATGGGACTCGAAATCTACAGAACAAACTAACAAATCGTCAAGATAAACAAAAACACATTCACGTAAAGCGGCCGCAATGACCTTGTCCATGAGACGACACATTCGTTGTGCTGCATTGCACAACCCGAAAGGCATGACGGTAAATTGGTAAAGGGGTCGGCCAGGGATAGTAAAAGCAGTCTTTTCTCTTGATTTCTTCTCCAGAGGAATCTGCCAGAAAGCGTCCTTCAAATCTATCGCGGAAATAAATTGTGTATTTTGTAGTCGGCTGAGGATTCCATCAATGTGGGGTAAGGTGTAGGCATCCTTAATTGTTCGTTCGTTGACTTTGCGAGCGTCAAGGCACAAGCGGGTTTTCGTACCTTTTATTACCAGCGACACCGGCGAATTCCAGCTGCTGTTGGACTCCTCGATGACTCTCATGTCCAACATTCGATCTAAATCTGCGTATATGAGTTTTTGAATAGCTGGTGAAATCGGGTAATGGCGCTGCTTTACTGGCAGATTCTCGTCAACCACCTCGATGACGTGTTCCTCCTTATCTGTTTGGCCTAACCCTAATACCGCGAAGTACGGGAATTGGGCTTTTACACGCTCCAACCTATTATTTTGCTCCGGCGTTAAAACGTGCTGCACAGCATCGAAAGACAAGTCACCCTCGGCGGGCACGAGCTCCGCCATACTGGCACCATTCACACTACCACTCACACCCTTACTCACAACACTCATACCGAAAGCCTGCCAAAAATCTATCCCAAAATATACTTCCTGTTGAAGGTCAGGAACTATCAAAAATTGTAATTACCTGGTCGTATTATCCCACTCGACTGGTAACTTTATGACCCCTACCACGGCGGTTTCCTCCCCGCTCGCGGTTCGGATATTTTGGCCCTTAATTGGCACAATCAAGGCTTCCTTTCCCCGAAGGAGTGCAGCTGAGTCTTTGCCTAAGCAGCTGGCACTCGCCCCTGAGTCCAAGAGAGCCAATACTTCCTGACCTCCTATAGTGGTTTTTGCAAACAATCTATTATCACCTTTCACGGTGACTATGGTGGCAATTATTTTACTTTTCAGCCGTTTAAAATATCTCCTCTTCTCACGCATTTTCTCTATTTTCTTAAACTTTCTCTTCTTTCTATTAATATCTATTGTTTCACAAAAAAATCTTCTCCTAGCTTCTCCATATTCTACCTTTCTCTGGTGTAAGCTTTTTACCTCGCGCTTTTTCAAATTTCCGTCTACCTTTTCAACTCTATCTCCCTCTTCCCTACTCAAAATTTTTAAGGTTGTGCTGCCGGGTTGCCTGTCTTCTGGCTGAAGTCCCCGGTCAAATCCGCCAGCCTGGGGTTTCCCTGCTTCGGTTTAAAAACACAAAAGGACGAATCATTTCCACACGCAAAACATACCATATTGTGGAACGAGGACGAACATTTATTTGGTTTTTGTGCTTCTGCCGGGTTTTTCACAAAGTGATACACCGGCATACCACACGAAAAACACAACATTAAGTGGAAGGGAGAAGCACAAAAGGAATTCACAGTCGACTTAGACGCAGGACTAACAGAAGGACGAACACTATTGGGATTGGCTGTGGTTTGGTGTTGGGGTAAGGATTGGGATTGGTGTTGGGGTTTCCTATCAAAGGCTTCGACTTTTGTTGCCTCTCCTAACCTTGACTGCTCAAAATCGACCTCGTTAACTACCCTAGTCCTACTCTTATTCTCTTTAATAAGTTTTTCGGCTCTCTTGCATTCCGACTTGAGCTCGGTCAGCGAGTCCATTTTAAGGCGAAGGTCAAGTTGGCCAGGTACGGTTTGAGGTTGCCCCTGATGATGCCAACCAACTCCCTCTCAGGGATCCTCTTCCGCAAACGGAATGTCATATTGTGGACTTCGGCATAAAAGTCATCGAAAGCTTCCGCGAGCAGCTGTTTCCTTTCCATGATTTCACGGATGATTTCATAGTCGGACTCGGCGGATTTGAAGTGGCTTAGCATTTCTGCTTTCAGCCCGAAATAGCCGAAATCGAGCTCGTCTGCGTGGTCCTCAAGGACCTGCCAATACCACTTCAAAGCACCGCCGGAAACCAGATTATGAAAGTCCGTGGAGAGCTGGAATTAGGAAATATTATGCTGCTCACGCATCCTCTCCACCCGAAAGATGAAGCTTTCGACGCTTATATCTTTACTGGTCCCATCGAATTTGATGTGCCACTTTTCAAGGTCGAGCTTCTTCCACCTGGGAGGATCGCTGGCATCTCGCCCGGTACTGTAACTGACCGTTGGCTCATTGACGCGCTCTGCGTTTCCCCCCCTCCGGCTCTGAGGCTCGGGCGTAGATGCCAAGGCGGACCGATGTACAGGCGCTTGCGCAGACGTTTCTATGTCTGCTACGCGGCCACCAAGGTTATCGACACTGGTCTTAATGCTCATCACCTCATTTGCCATTTGCGCCACCAAGTCGTTTTGTTGCGCCATCATCGCCATCATTCGGCTCAGCTGTTCGACATTATTTGCATTTTGGGAGGTGTGGCTTTAAGGCCAGTGCCGACATTCGTTGATGGTGCGTTTCGCGAATGAACATCGCCCCCCTGTGCACCCACGCTCTCGCTATCTGACATTTGGCACACCAAATCGATTTTCTGCGAGAAGTTCAAACTATCCCCTGTCTCGCTAAATGACACTCCGTTCGCGAAAGAGACCCTAATCGGACGCTCAGGGCCAAACGATCCAAAGATCCGCGACGCGCACCTATTAAAGTAGTCCGTAGGGACAAAGTCAACAGGCCTCGGTATACCCGTGTCAATTTGGTTGAAAAGAGAACCTGCGATTTGGTTTTCTAGGGCTCGCGCACGGCTCCTAGTTACGCGTTGGTTGGAATCTAGTATCCCTAATCCACCTACTACGCGGTTAGCAACCTCTTTGTCTTTATCAGACATTCACTGTCTGAGCACAGAACAAAAAATCCCAAGAAGTGAAAGAAACGAAACTAAAAAAAGTGAAGAAAATACAAATAAAAAAGGAGTTCACTAAACGGTGTTGTATGTATTTGGAAGCAACCCAAATATGCTATGAAAGCAAAAATTAAGCAAAAGCCTGTAACGACAGCCTGTCTCCATACTGGCTTCAATTAGTGGCGGAGTGTATATGCGTCTATGTGTTTATGTGTTTTGTGTCCAGGTCCGTGCCTTAGCCGCAATGTTGCCATTAAAATAATATTAACATAATAACATTAACATTGACAACATTGTACCTATAGTGAACACAATGTTGCAACGGAAAGAAGATGTTGCGCTTGGTATCATGTTGTTATAATAAGTAAAATTTCACCATGTTGCTAACAACCTAGCAGCCTTGACGAATGATATGTAACTATGTGTTTGTTCTGTTCGGTGTTACGTATGTGGATGTGTATTTGTGCAAGGCTATGAGCGTGTGAAGGCATCAGTGTGAGCGGTCAAGGCACGAACCAAATGTATCTGTGTAGGTGTTCGTTGTGGGGAGCGGTAAGCGTATGAATGTATGAGTGCATGATTGTATAGATGGAAAATACGGGAAAGCCGAAAAGAAAGTTTGACATGTAATGGTAAAAATTTTCCGTTTCTGGGTAACGTTCCTTACCACGGCGGTAGCTATAAGAAAGGGCAAAATGAGCCAACGGGCCAAAGTATTATTTCATCAGTGCCAGTGAATGTAAGTGGAAAATGGTTAACAAAAAAAAAAAATAATAATAAAAATTCTTCAATAAGTTGTTAGTGCGCGCTTCAAACAAAAAAAGCCTGTTTACTAAATTTTGTATCGAAGTAGCTTTTTTTAATTGTATAGTACGCGGTGAAAAGTGTCTCGCGACCGCTAGAACCAGGCAAATCTGGTTTGCCAGCTAGCCCCCGATCCTGACCGTTGCAGCAGAAATAAATTAGACCACAAAGGCTATCGCCACCGCTAAAACCAGGTAAGTCTAATGGTTTCCTTTGGCTTTGGATTTGTTTTTTTTTTCAACTTGGCATGCCCACTGGGAAGTTGGCTTCTATATAGCCAATTTTCCAAGCAAGCCAAAAGCAAACTTGCATGCATGTACGCACGCCTTCATACAGACATATGTATGTCGGTGAGTATATAATCACGCAGACAACAAAAAAAAAAAAAGGAAAATAAAATAAATTTAATTCTAAAAATGCTGCAAGAATAACGTTTTTTTTTTGTATATTACTAGGCCACGTTTGGAAAGATCCACTGGGCACGGTTCTTGCCGGCGTACCGCCCAAAAACAAATACATTATACTTGGCGAAATACCGCCCGGAAACAACCACCACGCACTACACTACATTTTTAATTGGTAGCGCACTCCACAACAAAAACCACTACAGCACTTTTTCTTTTATATTGGCGATATACGGCCGCAACAACCACAACAGCATTTTTCCATATTGGCGGCGTAACGCCCAAGAACAACTACATCACATTGGCGACATACCGCTCAACACCAACTATACTATCCCCATTACATTGGCGACGCAACGCCAACAACAACAACATCACACTGGTGACATTCCGGCCAAAAACAATTGCCACACATCCACAAACACTACGTTCTATTTAATTCGTTGCATGCGCACACCACAACAACAACGGCAAAGCACAATAGAATTGGCAACATCGATAGCACTTTTCACCGGCGGCATTGAGACGCAACCACAACAACAGCCACGCCAACACATATAACAAAAATCGCATAAAATTTTAACAAAGCGGACAACCCGAGCAACTACAAGTATAAAAACGGTGGCAACAACCGCAACCAAGTTTACGGCAATACTCATACATTTATTGGGCTGGCTCAGCAGATTCTGATAACGAAAGCAACTATTAAACACCGGCGGAGGGAGGAGCTGTTCCAGAATCACATTTGGCCACAGTATTATGTTTGTATATATTTATATATTATAATATTTTTTTTAATATTTTTTTATTTAAATACTATCATAGAGGGCATGATCTTCATGAGGAGGGGCAAAAGGGTCATTTCGTTACCGGGGCAAAGAATTTTGTTGTTAGGAAATATATAGTTTTCCTTTATAATTCAACTCCATATTTCAGGAATTAATGGTGGCACTCCTGCCTCCATCCCTTTTCTTTTTGTTCTAAATTATAATTTTTTTTGTCATTTCCTCCTCGGTTTGACATTTCATTTCTTTTATCTTTTGGTATATTTATCTTCTACCATATACACATTTCTTTATTCACACATGTTTTCGGCTACCGATGGTAGCACCGCACCAACAAAAGAAAAAAATTTATTTTTTTTGAATTTTTGATTTTCACTTTTTTTGTATATGTTTTCTTTAGGAATTATTGGGAAAACCAATTCCAACATACCTTTTCTTTGCCACCCCGAAGTTATACACAATAGTGTGCCCTCCGTACCAAAGACTTTTTTTTGATTACACATTTTATTTGTATTATTAATTTTTGCGTTTCGCCATCACGTTGGTAGAATTAATACTACCAAAGCACTCATTACTAAAGATCACTAGCGAGTGATCTTGGCTGAGTGACTGCGGGTGGCTAACGTGGGCGTGGCCTGTAGAATTGTATGCATGCTAGGAGTATTCCTTTTCAGCGTTTTCAGCAAATCTACTCAACTGCAGCGGCGCCGTTGGATGAGAAGAGTAACTTGGTGAGTGTTTTGAGTGAAACATTATAATTTATCAAAATACACCTGTTTAGTTGTATGTACATGTGTTAGCACAGATTCCTGCTCTTGCAAAAATAGAACAGGAATTAGCAAATCAGAAAAATAAAAACAGATTGCAACGAACATATGTGCATGCATGAAAAACGTCACAAACCTACATTTGCACTTACATACATACCATTTGTTTTCATATACACATAAATCCCTTTCCTTTGATGACCTACTTTTGCTGTGTACATAATTGATCTTATGTTTACTTGAGCGGTTGTGGTAGATCAGGGATTAGGGTACTTGAATGTTTTTTTGTTCGCCCTCTTACTTTGTTTCATTTTATTTGAATTTGCAATTTTAGGATCTAGAATTAGCTCCTAGTAATAATATGCCATTAGGGTGGCCCTAAAAGTTTAAATTTTTTTATTTAAGTTCAGACACTTTGTCTATTAGTCATAAGTATTTTGTATTGTATGGAATTTGAAATTTATCGACTTCTTCCTGCCTTCACATGAATTTGTAATGTTAGCTAGTAATAAGGTTCAGTATTATATTTGAGCATTTTTTTTACTTTGAGTAAATAGAAGTTTTAGAAATTGATACTAGTTAAGCCTTTTGGAATCCTCGGCAAATTATTTTGTAGTAAACTTTGAGCTCAAAGTTTGTTGAAATTATTGCACTTATTATTAGTTGGTAATTTGTTAACCAAAAATTTTGTAAATAAATCATAAGAATTATGTTTGGATGAAATTTTAATATTTTCAATAATGCAGGGCTAAGTCGAATTTTGGTGTTGGTGCTGCGCTTGCGCGCGGTAAGGTAAGGTGAAGGTGAGTGATAGGGAAATGACTTATTGACGGATGGACAGACTTAAGTCAGGTTTGGGGGCACAGTAAATAGATAGGAGTCAGCACAGTGCCCACGGTGCGGTGCAAGTTGCACTGCAGAGGGAGGGCAGACTCCACCTGACAGGACAGGTCTTCAGATTTTCTCCTTCTAACTTTTCCCCTCACGTTTATTTCTATCTTTTTCATCTTTATCTGATTCGATATCTTTAGTGATTCGAATGTTAGCATAAGGTTGCAAACAAGGGGAATTGAAGTAAATTCGTTACAATACATTTTTGTTTGATGTTCGAAGGCCCAGGCAAAAAATCATTATCAATAGTCGAATCGGATGCGTAGCCTGAATGGTTTTGAGCCAGCTGCGAAATGAAATATTTATTCTTAAATTTTAAGGAAAAGGACTTTTCAAATTATTTTCCACACTACACTTTAATATTAAAACGAAATGCAGATATTCGTTGCTTTTGAAATTCGGCTTAAAAATTGCACATGGAACAACTAAAGACTCTCCTGAATTAAAAAAATGTCTTAGTACCTTTAAATCGCGCCCCCCAATTTATATTTATGACGCCCTTACTATAGCAGGTACATTGTTGTTGGTGCGAGGGCTTAGCCGAACTTCATAGCGCCCGACTATAGGGCTGAGCGGTTCAAGGCATCAACGCAGTTTCGCATCATAGGAGGGCAGCGGGATGTCGGTGACCAAGAGCTTCCAACCTCCTAGTATAGGGTGTTATGTTGGCCGTACCTATTGGCTGATTTGCAGCCAGGGGTTTTTTCGACAGAATTTGAACTGAGCCTTCCCGGTATCAGGACGCCTCGGGAAGTATTGATGCCCTTACCACAGCAAAGGCGCTGAAGCGGCGGACGGTTTTTATCCCCATTTTTAACATTTGACGGCTGAGGCCGCCTTGTCGGGCAGGTGGTTGTACGACCAATATAAAAACTTCTAAAGAAAGAAGGGACGAAAACGAAACGGCTATGGCGACTGTGGCACTACAAGATTGCACCAACCCCCATGGGCAGGTGTCAACCGCAAGGTGGAGATGCATAGAAGGGGAGCTGAAAAGTAGTGCAGTACCCCATCCCACAGATCAATAAGGAATAGAAGGAATAAAAGCTGCAATCATAGCTTGGGAAATTGTCTTGGACGCAGGTAGAATTTAAATTCTCCCCTCAGGACAATAACCCCAATACGTTAAAAGCAGTGGAGGTCGACAAGTTTCTCGAAAACCTGAAAGTAGCGGCAAATGTCCCTGACTCTTGAAGAGGGTTCGTTAGTTGTGGCGCTGATACAGGAGCCATGTCATGGAGGACATGTTTCTGGACTCAGTGCTCGTGGATTCAGTGTTTACTACGCAAAGGCGGAAAGCAGGGTTAGAGTTGCAGTCATAAGTAGAGAGTAGCAATAGAGGGGAAAAAGAACCTTTCCTTATCCTAGCATCATGCTACATGGCCACCGAAGAGCTCAAAGGCAGGTGGATCAAGAAGGGTGCACAGGGCAATGCAGAATTAGTGACAAATACCAAAATTAAATGGGCAATAAAAACTTTTGCTAAATTAAAATCGCCGTGTCTAAATGGAATATTCCCTGCTATGCTATATGTGGCAGGTGGTACGATTGTAGAATGGCTTAGAATAATCTTTGAGGGTTGCATAAAACTGAACCTCGTCCCGCACTCTTTAAGAACGGCTCGAGTAGTCTTCATACCGAAAGTGGGATAGACTAGTCATCTGCATCCGAAAACTTACAGGCCCATTAGTTTGACATCTTTTCTGCTCAAACCCGTAAGGAGATTAATAGATGTAAATATGAAACCAAAAATGAATGAGGAATTATTGTCTTCAGCACACCAAAGGCAAGTCAGCCAATACATGAACATAGAGAAAGCCCCTTAAAAGCAGGAATATGTCCAAGGTGTTTTTCTGGACAGTGCCGGAGCTTTCAAATATCTCTAAAGGAGCAATCATGCACATCTTTAACTCGATTGAAGTTAATCCGGCCTTAACAAATTGGATCGGCTCCATGTTAAGCTGCAGTATGATCACGTCGCAATGGGGCCCATTCTAGGCAAAAAAATCTGTAAACAGAGGACCGCCTCAGGGTGTGGACGCTGGTTATCAACCAATTTCTTAGGCGGTTCGACGTAGGACCAGTCGAAATTACGGCATATGCAGATGACGTTTCGGTCACCAGAAACGACATATGCCTAGCAACAGTGGGCTATCTAATGGATCAGGCACTATGGATGTACATGCCTCGAAATCTGGAGTCGGACTAACCGCCACCGCCGAAAAATCCAATCTAATATTATTTACTAGAAAATATAAGGTATACGTTTTGACAAAGGCTAAGCTTGGAGGGGTAGCCCTACAAACAAAATTTGCCACAAATTATATAGGGTCATCCTAGATTGTAAGTTGTCATGGAAACTTCATGTGGAAGATATAGCGAAGAAAGCCTCCGCGGCACTATGCGCATGCAAAGGAATTCTAGTAAGCGTATGGGGATAACAATGATTAGCATAACGGAAGCCCTAAAAACTACCCCAACAGCAGCATTGTATGCCATTCTACACATCCCGCTGATGCAGCATGAGTGCAGGCCGTATATCCATAGCATTATGGCCCCATCTAATATCGGCCAAACGGAATACGTGGTCCCGTGCCTTAGCTTCCAAAGGGCTCTGGGGGCCAAAATTGAGCCGGAGGATTGGAGCCAGTTTACAGAAATAACAGAACATAGTGCTCACTGGCACATATATCGACTGCTGCAAGTTATCGGAAAGTGTCGGGTATGATGTTTACTGTGTCGACCCATAACAAAGTAGATCCTACAGGCTGCTAGATAACTGCAGCGTCTTTCGGGCGGAAATTATAGCCGCTAAGAAAGAAGCAAAAGTCTTGGAAAGAAACGTTCTTAAGCTTTAAAGCAGTAATCTCACACAGTATTTCATCAAGAAGTGTTTTGCAATGCGAAGAAGCTTTGGAAATACTTTGCTAAGGCCGGCTCATACAATTATACTGGGTGTCCGGTCATAAAATGATAGAAGGGAACGAAAAGGTCGATGAATTGGCAAAGAAGGGTGTAACACTAGCTGAATCGTCGATAGACGTCCAAATCCGTTCGGGGTAAACCAAATGGAGACAGAAGCTCAAACTGGACAGAGAGAAGATTTCAGGCTCACGACGGGCATACTAACTGGACACTGCCTTATAAGTTAGGCCTAAGCAGTGAAAGCAGTGGTAGGAATTGCGAGCTGCAGGAAGAAACGGTTGAGCATGTTCTGTGTTCGGGTACTGCCCTCGACAGCTTTGCCAGATCTCAAAGCAGAAATTAAGCTATCCCTTGAAAATGTTTAGTAATTGCCAATAGGACGGAGTTATTCTATAACATAGGTCCTGGCATCTTATTGGGGTTCTCCCGTTTGGTCTAATACAGTGTAGGTGAGGCCTTTATTGACCGGCCAGTTCAGCCTATATTTATGACAAAACTTCTTTCTTAAATTGAAGATTAAGAAAAGGGTCTTATATTTTCAGATAGTATTCTAAGAATATAAGAACTGTTTTTATTTAAAAAAAAATATTCATAAAATCTGAGAACATGCTTGCATATTCCAAGGCAAATTCAATAGAACATTTTCCGACAAAGCGCAAGTATGAATGAGTGTTTTTGTGTGAACGTGTTTAGTGTACATAATTTACTTGCGCTTATATATGTGATGGCGGCCACCGTGGTGTGATGGTAGCGTGCTCCGCCTATCACACCGTATGCCCTGGGTTCGCACCCCGGGCAAAGCAACATCAAAATTTTAGAAATAAGGTTTTTCAATTAGAAGACAATTTTTCTAAGCGGGGTCGCCCCTCGGCAGTGTTTGGCAAGCGCTCCGGGTGTATTTCTGCCATGAAAGGCTCTCAGTGAAAACTCATCTGCCTTGCAGATGCCGTTCGGAGTCGGCATAAAACATGTAGGTCCCGTCCGGCCAATTTGTAGGGAAAATCAAGAGGAGCACGACGCAAATTGGAAGAGAAGCTGGGCCTTAGATCTCTTCGGAGGTTATCGCGTCTTACATTTATTTTATTTTTATTTGATGCGAAAATATCTCCTATAAAAAATTTAGTTTGCTGTTCCAATAACTATTTGTGGTTGTTATATAAAACTAGCAGACCCGTCAGACGTTGTTCTGCCCTAAATCTGGTTTATCTGCATATATTTCAATAACCTTTTTCCGTCTAACTCTGCCCTCCCCTCTTCACTTTTTCTTAATCCTTTTATTCACTCCTCATTCCGCCTTTTTCGCTTCATCTATCTCTATCTTGGTCTCACCCTATCTCTTCCTCACTCTCCTTCCCTCTTTTCTCTTCTCTCAAGTTCTTCTCACTCTTCTTCATCCCCTATTACCAGTCCCAGAGGGTGGTATGTATTTTTTTCCAGTCCCATTCCGAGTCCCAGTCTCACTCCGAGTCTCAGTCCCAGTCCTAGTCCTAATACCAGTTCCAGTCCGTCTCCCTTCTACTTCCCGGATAAAAGGATCGTAAATACTAATTGTTTAACGCATTGACGCAAATGCTTGTTTCTATATTAATTTATTTATTGAATTTAAACTCTTAAAGCTAACAATTGGAACTTAAACGCTGATACTTCACACAGCAAATATGAGGATGTAAAGATAATTAATTCCACAATGGAACGAAATTTTTATGAAATGAATTTGAATAGTGAATTTGAAGTATATAGTTCGGGATTTTGATCCGTCTTGTGGCCGCGCAAGGGCTAGGTGGGGTTCGAGAACCAATCTCACGCAAGGGTGGTGATGACCGCGCAAGAGTTAGATTAAGTTAGGGGAGTACCGCAGCGCAAGTGCTACTTCGGTTGCTCTTATATTAAAAGATATAACTTACGATTTTGGGATAATACTTCCTTTGCTTTTCTCCTGGGGTTGGATGTGGCGTAGGTGATGATGTTTGTACTCGCTCCGGAGTTGATGATCTGATGCAAATTTTCTCAATAGCATAGATTAGTGATGGAAAGCAATTCCAACACTGTTGACTGGAAGCACTGGATGGCAACTCCAGTCTACTCTATCGCCAGGGTTGTATAAACGCAAGTCATAACTAGTGAAGTGAACGCAAGTCACTTGGAGAAGTGATCGCAAGTCACAGGTGGGGTTAGGTGACAAAAGTTCAATTAAGGAAAGGAATATCATTTGCTATTTATGTGAGCACAACTCACTTAAACATGGCGGCCCCTTGCACTTGTGCAAGGCTAAACCGTTGAATAATATCTTCAGGTTGAAAGTCAAAGATGATCTGATAGGTACGTATAATTCGATAGTGTGATTCTTATTTCCATCCCAGCCGATATGATTTTGTGGATGATGATAATTGATTCCCGAAAATAGTTTCTGTAATTAAAGTCACTTTTAGTAATCTTCAAAGACATATTGTTAGGATGATTCATGATGCAGAAATAGAAATGACAACCGAACCGAGAAAAAACTGGTATGCTGGCATCCTGATGCGATGCCGCTTCTGATAGATAGATTTTAATACGATGTTGTTGAACTCAACAATGAGTTTCGTTAGCTTCGTTATATCCCGAATATTTATATCCGGGTCTGCGCCACAGCTCGATGATGGATGGTTTTCGAAAGTGGACTGTATATGATACGATTTTATTTAGAGATCAAACGGGATTTTTATCGTACTTCTCGCAAGAGGATTGACAAAACCAAAATGAAAAAAATGTTGAAAAGATATTTCTCGTTCAAATTGAGACATGCTGGACTCCGAAGGAACTGGAGTGTTTATTCATGTGAGGCCCGTGGTCTGTAGTTGGGAGATTTGGGGATTCCAATATTTTGTATGTTTGTAGAAATAACGTTAGATAAATGCATTCTCCATATGTTTGGAGGATTTTTCACTCGGGAGAGTAAAATTGTTTTTGAGATGGGAAGATTATATAAATGTTTGATGCTGTGAGCCATTAGAAAAACTCCACACAGTTCCAATATATATATGCACAGTTCCAGCATGTATATGCTGACTATATGCGATATTTCAAAATTAGTTTTTGAGAAGCCATGATGTGTAATGGATGAAAACCCATTATGGGAAAGGGAAATGAAATATATTAGCAATATAAATATTCTAATATAACTTTTTAATGGCGATAGCAATCCTGCGGGGCCAAGGAAATTTGAATACGTGGAGATGATTTGTTTTTCCCTTTCTGTATTTCCTCCCGAAGATGTAATAGAAGTGGTGCCCTTGGGTGGTGAACGTTTGGTGATAGATTGCAACTTTTCGCTAATAAATGTTTTTTCTCTAGGGGTAGAGAGTATAAATTTCTTGCTTTTTGTTGGAACATTTGCCTGAATTTCAGACTTTTTGGAAGACGATGACTCTTTGCAATTGCTTTTGGTTAGATAGAGGATGGGATGTCTGGTATGCAGAGAGGATTCGGCTCGCAATAGGTTGGTGGTATTTGTAGAAAGTGTGATTGATGTAGCCTTTGATCCGGGCTTTCTCGTCACTGGAGGATGTAACATGGTATGAGTATGAAAGGTAGAACATTGGGTGGAGGTTAGTGGTCCGCTCAGATACCAACCAAAAACGGTATTTTGCGCAAGCAAACTTCCAAAAACTCCATATCTTATTCCCTGTAGGAGGACCTGGGGTATAAGGTCACTGCCAATGACAAGATCAATGGGACCGGGTGTGTAGCAGTATGGATCCCCAAGATCTAAATCATGAATTTCCGAAAGATTTGGTTTTGATAGTTTAAAGGAGGGAAGAAAACTGGTCAGTTGTTTTAAGACGATGACGTTTGTATGGATACGAGTGTGATTGAGTTTCGATACTAACGTGAGTTGACAGACACGATTAGCATTTTCTACTACTTTTCCGCCCATCCCAGTGACTGAGAAATTTTCTTTATAGGTAGGTAATTTTAAACGGTGTTGTATTTTTCGGACACGAGGCTTTTTTGTGAACCTTGATCGATTAGTGGTCTTAGCGTGAAGATAGAACCCCTGTGTTCGATGCTCACTAGGGCTGTGGGAAGGAGGGTTTTCTCGTTGTTAGTGGAGAAATTAGCCTGAAATTCGGAGTCAAGTTTTTTGGGAGAAGGAGACTCTTCCCAATTGCCCTCGGTTAGGGTGAAGATTGGATGCCTGGACTCTTGGGAAGATTCGGTGTGTAATAGATTGGTTGCCTTTTTTGCGGATATGCTAGGCATAGCCTATTAATCGGGCTGGTTGGTTAAGGGAGGGTGTAACATGGTGTGATGGTTTTTCTTACAGTGCAGACATCGGAAAGCACTGGGACAGTTGATAGATGAATGGTTGTAAGCGAAGCAATTCGTGCAAAACCGGATATCCTTCACAAATTTGGTACGCTCTGGTACGCTTAGTTTTCGGAATTCGGGGCAAGATTTCAAGGCATGACTGTCGTTGCATAATATACAAGTAAACGCAAGTTTTTCTTGAGAGTGATAGGATTGGATTTTAGGCGAGGATTTCGATGGGAGCGAAGGTCATGATTTAGCGCCTTTATATTCATGTAGGCGTTCAACCACTTCGTAACGCTTGGTCAGAAACTGGTTCATCTGGGACCAGTTAGGAAGCTCCTTCCTAGATTCGAGGGACTGCTCCCACAGAGACAGCGTTTCCTCTTGTAACTTTGAGGAACATAAATAGATTAAAATGGGGTCCCACTCGGAAACGGAAATTCCTTGCGTCTTTAGGATCACAAGACAATCATTGATGGTGTTCTGTATCTTTTGAATTCCTTCGCTACTCTCCGAGGTAGCTTGAGGAATGTTGAAAAGCAATTTCAATTGTTTATCTCTTAAGATTCGTTTGTTTTCGAATCGGGCTTTTAGCGCTTCCCATGCTAATGAAATATTATCATCGGACAAAGGGTACTGCTTTACGATTGCGCCTGCCTTTCCTCGAGTCTTATTTCGCAAGTGATAGAGTTTCTATACGGGAGTCAGTTTGGGATGGTTGAGGTAAACGGCCGTGAACATATCACGAAAGGATGGCCACTCCTCATACCTACCGTAAAAGGTTTCTGTATCACACGGTGCCACCTTGAGACATGACACCGAGCTTGGATCCAAAGGCAGAGACTGACGGGAGGTATTGCCTGGCCCTGTTGGATTCCCATGGGAGGTACTGCCAGACTCTGATGAATTCCCACGGAGGATTTTTAATTGGTCCAATATATGTGATTTACAGATGTAGAAAGAGTCAGCACAAATTTGTTGTGGGCTTCCTCTTTAAACTCTCCAGAAACTGCGCTGTCCTCAGCTATGCAGACGTTTTCATAGGCGTTTTTTAACGAAGCCCAGCGACCGTTGAGGTCCTCTAACTTGACCTCCAATAAAGAGTCCGTTTGGTCATCAGGATCTTCCTTTTGAAAATTGGTGCAAAATTTCACCACATTGTTGGAGTCGAAGATAAATTTTGACATGATTTCTGTTGAAGAAGGCATGATTGGAGACGGTATCATGGGTCTTTTTTGATAAAAAAATGACCAGGAAGACAAGCTGGGTGGAGAATATTTTAGTTCACAATTGGTATTGTGCGCGAAGATTCGGGTTTGGAAACTTCAACACTACGGACGCAAGCCGAGAAACACTTATTTGGAGAGTGGACTTTCCGCCTGTCGCTCAGAGGGATAACGATTTTTCGAAAACGAATGGGCACTTAATCGGTTTGCTCTGCTCACGGAGAGATTCACCAAAAGAAACTTATCAATGTTAATTATGGAATGCCCCACTGAAATCGAAAGTATTTCACAAAAGGGAACTTAGCACGGTCTACTAGGGAGTTTCCCCCGAATTCACTGAAATATACGTATGATGTTGAATGTTTTGTGATACAAAATGTTTGTGTGATGTGTAAATAAACGTGGTATGTGTAGAGTTGATGGATAATGATGGAGATATGTAGATAAGAGTGGTAGCAAACACGTTATAAGCAAAATAACCTGGGATCTTCAATGTTTGAGAAACCCAAGATAAGCGGATGATGTTACGGTTGGACGCAAGCAAGGTAATCACGCATTTATTTACGTGCTGGAGTGCACAGTTTTTAAAATTGTTGGTGCTTGGAATATGTAAAGCACATTCATACAAACCGGCGTTTATATATATGTGCACATCCGCGACTAGTGGTGTTGTATGTATGTATATATGTCTGTCCGTTTTTTGGGAAAAAACTCAACTATGAACTTGGTAAAGTTTAGAAAGACTCTGTATATATACATACATGAATATATATATATGTATATATATTGAATTTAACTACTCTTCTTCAGCGCAAGCTAATCAAAAAGGGGACGTGGTTTTTTGGTGGGTAACTACCGGTAGTGGCTAGTGAAAATAGCGAAAATTATTTTGCACCTTACAAATAATAAAATATTCATATGTACATTCGTATATGTTGGTGAAAAGCCAAAAGGGGAGATAGGATGCCGTCGCTGCTAGCGCAAGCGCAAGCGACGATCGAAAAAATTGTTGAGAATATATCACGCTATTCGCAAAATAGCGGACTGGAATTCCGTATGTATATTTATGTATATATAACCGTATATGAAAACAATGGTTAAATATACGGGCTTGGTGGCAAATGTATATATTTTTTTTTTTTTTGGGATATACTGAGAACTGGTACTTACGTTCTTATCCTCACTGTTCTCATGTTTTCCTTTCCCGTATGATGTAGCTTCAAAAGCGAAGATTTGGTTTTTCGTATGATGGAGCTTGAAAATTGTAGATTTGGCTTGTATCCAAAAACACAGTATTTGGCGCGCCTGATTTCGCTTTTCTAAGCAGGGGTATGTGCACCACTTGTGGTACTCTTAAAACCCGTAAAACTCGTGTGAAAACACTTGAAAATAAACGTGAACACTTTTTTATCATTTTTTTGTTTTTTTTTTCCACCAGCACACGCGAATGGCAAATTTCGAATGAAAATTGGCGATGGGGCGATGGCGATATACAAACAGTGTTGTACCTTTTTGCGTTGCCACTATTTCAAATTTGGCTCGCAAGGACCAAATGTTTAACGCATTGACGCAAATGCTTAATTCATTTATTGAATGTATACTCTTAAAGCTAACAATTGGAACTTAAACGCTGATACTTCACACAGCAAATATGAGGATGTAAAGATAACTAATTCCACAATGGAACGAAAATTTTATGAAATGAATTTGAATAGTGAATTTGAAGGATATAATTCGGGATTTTGATCCGTCTTGCGGCCGCGCAAGGGCTAGGTGGGGTTCGAGAACCAATCTCACGCAAGGGTGGTGATGACCGCGCAATGGTTAGATTAAGTTAGGGGAGTACCGCAGCGCAAGTGCTACTTCGGTTGCTTTTATATTCAAAGATATAACTTACGATTTTGGGATAATATTTCCTTTGCTTTTCTCCTGGAGTTGGATGTGGCGTAGGTGATGATGTTTGTACTCACTCCGGAGTTGATGATCTGTTGTATTTATATCATAGATTAGTGATGGAAAGCAATTCCAACACTGTTGACTGGAAGCACTGGATGGCAACTCCAGTCTACTCTACTGCCAGGATTGTATAAACGCAAGTCATAACTAGTGAAGTGTACGCAAGTCACTTGGACATTAAGGACAGAAATATCATTTACTATTTAAGGGAGCACAACTCACTTAAACACTCATATAGGCAAATGTATATACCAAATTTCAGGCAAATCGAACAGGACGTACATATGTAAATAGGTATGTGGGTATTATTAATTCATGTCATTATTTCGGCGTCGCATGCATCGAAAAATTTACTGCGGGTCCCTCCGAAACCGCGGGTGTAATCCATAGTATTTTTGCACAGAACACTTTTCTGCGTTGGCGGCCTTCGGCCGCGCTTATAAAAAATTACCATGGGTGGGTCCAACACCGGTTGGAAGACCAAAACTATATCCGCGCAAGACACTTATGTTCACAATTTTTTATGGGTACCACAACATTACAACAACCACATGAAAATCGCCAACTTCAACTGCAAATATATCCGGACAGAGATAAAATTTTTCTTTTCCGCCTTCGAGTTATTGTTGTCGGGGTCAATACGCGTCTTTTGACAAATCTCTCGATATTTTTTGACGCATCGAAAAATTTACTGCGGGTCCCTCCGAAACCGCGGGTGTAATCCATAGTATTTTTGCACAGAACACTTTTCTGCGTTGGCGGCCTTCGGCCGCGGTTATAAAAAATTACCATGGGTGGGTCCAACACCGGTTGGAAGACCAAAACTATATCCGCGCAAGACACTTATGTTCACAATTTTTTATGGGTACCACAACATTACAACAACCACATGAAAATCGCCAACTTCAACTGCAAATATATCCGGACAGAGATAAAATTTTTCTTTTCCGCCTTCGAGTTATTGTTGTCGGGGTCAATACGCGTCTTTTGACAACTCTCTCGATATTTTTTGACGCGTATTAGCAGTCGACCCCTCAACTAGACTTTTACCTAAAACTCTCAGCAACAGCTTTCATTTGATATCCATATTACACACACATTCTAGAGATATCAGGGTCCACGTTTTGGCCTACATCTCGAGACCCCAGTCACCCAGCGGTATAAAAATTACTGTGTACTAAACCACTCATCAACAGCTTCAATTTTATACCCATAATGTAAAAACACATCCTAGTGTTACCCTGATCCACGTTTTGGCCTATATCTCGAGACCCTAGTCACAAATATGTATTAAAACTACCCTGTACTAAGACACTCATCAAGAGCTTTCATTTGTTATCCATATTCTATAAACAGATTCTAGGGGTACCCGGTTCCACGTTTTCGCCTATATCTCGAGACTTTGTCACCCAGGGGTACGAAAAATACCCCGTATCAAAGTACTCATAAACAGCTTCCATTTGGTAGCCATATTGTACAAACACATCCCAGGATTACCCAGGTCCACGTTTTGATCTCCAAACTCTACCCAGAACGGGATAAAGAGTATCGTATGTCCGTCTCCTGGTTCTAGGCTACCTCTACACCAATTTTCAGCCAAATCCAAAAACAAAGTGTAACTAACACCACTCTCTTTTATATATATACATCACATTAGAAACTTCAAAAATAACAATATTTCTCCACTATTTAATGTATGTTATTAACATATAAACCTTCCTCTTCAATCACTCTCTCTATTAAAAAAACGCATCAATATCCATCACGTAGTTTTAAAGGTTTAAGCATTCAAAGGGACATAGGGACAGAAAAAGCGACTTTGTTTTATACTATGTAGTGATGCTTAAGTGCTTTATTTGTATAGAACAGTTTCTGGTTACTGAAACCTTGATGTTTCTCTTAAGAAAATGCATAAACTGAATGAATTCAATGAAACGCCACATTAAAAGACTTCAACTACAAATTTAACTCAACGAATAAAAATGCATACAGAAGCATCTCTGCCAGCTACAATACCAGAACAACATGCTACAAATATGCTATATTCAGAAACGGAGCCATCGTTATCACCTACAAAATTAGTAGCATGGAACTAATTTAGCCATAGTAAATTCGAGAAAAAATTTTACTTACGCTTCTGGCGCTTCTCAAGAATCAACATAATCTATCAAGTGATAGAGGTTCCAGAAGTGAGAGAGGTCCAGAAAATGTATAAATAAAACGCAAGTTTTATCGGTTTCTTACCAATATATTTCGATTATACACGTTAATCTTCTTCAGGGTAACTATAATAAATATAAAATACCGATAATTTAATAAAAAATACATTTAACAAACTTTAAACTGTTACCCTTAAATAAATCATATACTTACTTTTCATATTCTTACTCTATTTAGTTTCTCTTATTTCTCATTTATATACACATACACACACATACTCTCTCATATTGTATTACACACCAGAATTGTATTCTTTGGTATTTGAAGTTAGTTCTTGTTTGATATTCAATAAAATCAGTCATCGCGACAGAATCAGAAGAGAGCTGAACCGTACAAAAAAAAATATAATAAGAAAGTTAAATAATTAAATATGGACTTTTCAAAACTAAGTGTGCTACAACTATGGGAAACACTGCGCCGTCTAGACCTACAATTGGCCGGGAACAAGACTGAATTAATACGGCGATTGCAGGAGGCCAACGAGGATACGGTGCGACCAGTGGTGGAGAAAATTCTAGAAGAAGCGGAAAATGTGGATGTAGGGGAGGCATCGAACGATGCTGGGAGTGAAGGACAGCTGGAAGCGCAGGTAAGGGAGCTACAGGGGTAGTGGGGGCCCTTACAGCGCAGCTGAAAGCTCTAAGTAATCCACGTGCATCAACTAATCCGCAAAACGATATGTTTGTGCATGCTTCATATGCGCACAGCAACGCAAATTTGAATAGCAACGTTCATCTGTATAGCAACACACAATCGTATTCCGCTACATCGCAAGCAGCGCTTCCAGCAGTCCACGTAGCAGCAACGTCAGCGTCACAAAGTATGCAGCGCAACACATCAGTCGCAGTCGAGGTAATGTCACCGGCGCAAGCAATTTATATGCCGGCGGAATCAATGTATATGCCGTCGCACTATGCCAGCTTACCAACATTCATGTCAACAGTGGAGCAAAGGGCACATACACATTCAAGTATTTATATACCGAATCAGTTTTCGACACCACAGCTAAGAGAGGTGAAGCAACACACACTACAAGAAATCGCATCAATTCTACCCATGTTTGACCCGTGTAATGATGAATACACATCTAAACAATTTATACAACGAATTGAGCAGTTGAGAGAAGTATATAATTGGGACGACGGGCTATTTTGGGCAAGCTTAAAGATGTTGCCAAGCGTTGGGCAGATGCGCAGCCAGTTTTTAGGAAATGGGGTGAGTTTTCGAGTATGTTCTTAAGTGATTTTCCATGTGTGGCAAATGCCGCTGATGCACACATTCGTATGATGAATTCGAGAATTGATAAGAGCGAATCAATGGTAGAATTCTATTATAGAATGCTTGCAATAGGTCGTCGTGAACAAATCGACGACGCGTCAATTAATAAATACATAGTTAATGGTCTCTTTGATGAGAATTTGAAACGAACGTTAAGCGCAATGAATTTTACACGATTCGCAGACCTATTGCAATCATTAAAGAGCGTGATGGAAAATCAAATGTATAATAAAAAGAGAACAAGTGGTGTAGAACAAAAAGTTGTGCCACAGCGCTTCACACGAACAAACGAATCGTCAGCTGCTAGTAGTAATGCTGAGGTAGGCGTCACTTGCTTTAAGTGTAGATCAAAGGGACACATAGCAAAGAATTGTGTAAAAAAGCAGAAAAGTGGTGAAAAAGCAGAAACTAAGCGTGTGAACAATCTAGAAGTTGAAGAGAGTGAAGATAGTGATGCAAGTGTAGAAGAAGAAGCGACCGTAAATAAAATTCAAATTGCAGAACCGATAAAAGAGTTGCGAAAGAGAGTTAATATTTTGGTTAAAGAAGAAGTCTGTTGCAATGTGTTAATCGATTCATTTAACAATTTTTTTTTCAAATTTTTATCAAGAGTCTCAATATCATTCCACACATCATTCAACACTCTAGGTTTATTATTTACTAAATAATCAGGTTTTTGTGTTTTCCCAAATGTTATATATATAAAAAGGGGACGTGGTTATCATCCGATTTCGCTCATTTTCAATACCAATCTGTTCTGGGTCCAGATAAGCTCGTGTACCAGATTTGGTGAAGATATCTCAATATTTACTCAAGTTATCGTGTTAACGGACAGACGGACGGACGGACGGACATGGCTCAATCAAATTTTTTTTTTTGATACTGATGATTTTGATATATGGAAGTCTATATCTATCTCGATTCCTTTATACCTGTACAACCAACCGTTATTCAATCAAAGTTATAGTACACTGTGTACAAGTACAGCTGGGTATAAAACCAGTATTATTTATGTACCTCCCTTGTACCTAATTTTTATACTCAGCTGAGCAGAGCTCACAGAGTATATTTATTTTGTTCGCATACCGGTAATCTGTAACGGTATAAACTAATCGAGATAGATATAGACTTCTATATATCATAATGATCTGGGCGAAGAAAGAAATTTATTTAGCCATTTCCGTCCGCTCGTCCGCCCGAAAACACGATAAATTGAGTAAATTTTGAGTTATCTTGATGAAATTTGGTATGTAGGATATCGAAAATCTCGAAAACCGAAAAAGTGCGTTAATTCCTTACCAAAGAGGGATAAAGCGATGAAACTTGTTAGGTGGGTTGAACTTATTACGCAGAATAGAAAATTTTTAAAATTTTGGACAATGGGCGTGGTACCGCCCACTTTTAAAAGAGGGTACCGTAGAAGATTTAATGGTGAGCTGTACGAGCTATACGCAGACATCAACATAGTCCAGCGAGTTAAAGCGCAGCGGCTGCGCTGGCAAGGCCATGTTATGCGAATGAAAAATAATGCTCCGGCCAAGAAAGTGTTTCTATCGGAACCCGCCTATGGAAGCAGAGGTAGAGGGCGGCCCCCACTCCGTTGGAAGTACCAGGTGGAAAACGATTTAAACCAATGTGACCAATTGGCGCCGGTTGGCGGAGCGAAGGAGCGACTGGCGCGCCTTGTTGGACGGCCATAACCGTTTAGACGGTTAAGCGCCAATTAAGTAAGTAAGTAATTTAAACGTTTAGCCCCTATTCCTATACGTGTGCTAAATAAAAATTAGCAAAATCGGATGACGAACACGCCCACTTAAAAAAAAAAATTATTTAAAGCCAAATTTTAACAAAAAATTTAATATCTTTACACTATATAAGTAAATTATGTCAACATTCAACTCCAGTAATGATATGGTGCAACAAAATATAAAAATAAAGGAAAATTTCAAAATGAGCGTGGCTCCGCCCTTTTTCATTTGACTAGAATACCTTTAATGCCATAAGTCTAACAAAAATTTACCAATCCTTGTGAAATTTGGTATGGGCATAGATTCTATGACGATAATTTTTTTCTGTGAGAATGAGCGAAGTCGGTTGAAGCTACGCCCAGTTTTTATACACAGTCGACCGTCTGTCCTTCCGCTCGGCAATTGACACGATAACTTGAGCAAAAATCGATATATCTTTACTAAACTTCGTTCAGGTACTTATCTGAACTCCTTTTATCTTGGTATAAAAAAAGTGGCCGAAATCCGACTATGACCACGCCCACTTTTCGATATCGAAAATTACGAAAAATTAAAAAAATTCCATAATTCTATACCAAATATGAAAAGAGGAATGAAACATGGTAATTGGATTGGTTTATTGACGCAAAATGTAGCTTTGGAAAAAACTTTGTAAAATGGGGGTAACACCTACCATATTAAGTAGAAGAAAATGAAAAAGTTCTGCAGGGCGAAATCAAAAGCCCTTGGAATCTTGGCAGGAATACTGTTCGTGGTATGACATATATAAATAAATTAGCGGTACCCGACAGATGATGTTGTGGGTCACCCTGGTCCATGTTTTGGTCGATATCTCGAAAACGTCTTCATATATACAACTAAAGGCCACTTCCTTTTAAAACCCTCTTTAATAACTTTAATTTGATACCCATATCGTACGAACACATTATAGAGTTACCCATGGTCCACCTTTATGGCAATATCCCAAAAAGGCGTCCACCTATAGAACTAAGGCCCACTCTCTTTTAAAATACTCATAAACACATTTCATTTGATACCCATATCGTACAAACACATTCTAGAGTCACCCCTGGTCCACCTTTATGGCGATATCTGGAAATTAACTTCACATATAGAACTAAGGCCTACTCCATTTTAAGATACTCATTAACATCTTTCATTTGATACCCATATCGTACAAACACATTCTAGAGTAACCCCTGGTCCACCTTTGTAGCGATATCCCGAAATGGCGTCCACTTACAGAACTGTGGCCCACTCCCTTTTAAAATACTCTTTAATACCTTCCATTTGATACCCATGGCATACAAACACATTTCAGGGTTACGCTAGGTTCATTTTCCTAAATGGTGATTTTCCCTTATTTTGTCTCCAAAGCTTTCAGCTGAATATGTAGTACCTTTCATTTGATAGCCGTATCGTACAAACACATTCCAGAGTCACCCCTGGTCCACCTTTATGGTGATATCTCGAAAAGGCGTCCACCAATAGAACTAAGGCCCACTCCCTTTTAGAAAATCGCTAACACCTTTCACTTGATACCCATATCGTACAAACGCATTCTAGAGTCACCCCTGGTCTACCTTAATGCGTCCACCTATAGAACTAAGGATCACTTCCTTTTAAAATACTTATTACCACCTTTCATTTGATACCCATATCATACAAACACATTCTAGAGTCACCCCTGGTCCACCTTTATGGCGATATTCCGAAATGGCGTCCACTTACAGATCTGTGGCCCACTCCCTTTTAAAACACTCTTTAATACCTTCCATTTGATACCCATGTCATACAAACACATTGCAGGGTTACGCTAGGTTCATTTTCCTAAATGGTGATTTTCCCTTATTTTGTCTCCAAAGCTTTCAGCTGAGTATGTAATGTTCGGTTACACCTGAACTTAGCCTTCCTTACTTGTTTTTGTTTGTTTACTTTAACTTTTTTATAACTTTGTTTAAGTTTGATTTGAAATAAATGTGAAAACTTACATTGAAAAATATACATATACTTTTAGCTCTTTGTGCAACGGGTTTTGGATTTCCTTGAAGAAATATAGCACTTTCTAGCCCTTTTTTTGTAGATTCTAGCCCCAAATAATTTTTTTTCTGACAACACTGGCTGCCACGCTTACAGACATTTGTTAACAAACAGACGATTAGTGAACAGCTCCACGTCAAGCACTACAGACGTGCATACCAATGTACGTATCTATTAAATGTTTGAAATTGTTTATACGTAAGATCATTTATACTTAAAATTTGTTAAATGCATATTTTATTAAATTATGGGTTGTTGTTGTTGTTGTACCAGTGCTTCGCCCCATCCAATAGGTGTTTCCGATAGCAAATTGTCATCAATATCCTCTAACGGGGGTACAAGGAAACTTGCTGCTTCAACAGGGGATGGACCAGAATGAGAGGGGTGTTAGAGGCGTTATTTCTACATTACAACTGAAGAGATGGTTGGTGTCATGTGGGGACACATTGCAAGCAGGACATACATTTTGTATGTCGGGGCTGATTCTGGATAGGTAAGAGTTTAACCTGTTACAGTATCCAGATCGAAGTTGAGCTAGAGTCACTCGCGTTTCCCTAGGGAGTGTGCGTTCCTCTTCTGCGAGTTTAGGGTATTGTTCTTTGAGTACAGGATTTACCGGCCAATTCCTGACATAGAGTTCCGACGCCTGTTTGTGGAGTTCACTGAGATCCTCCTTGTATTTTTTGGCTTCATACGGCTGTGTTCTCAGGTGCCGTATTTCCTCATGATGCTTACGGAGATGACTCCTTAAGCGCCTGGGCGGTGTGGGCTCATCAATCAGATGTCTGTTAGGATGCCCAGGTTTCTGGGTATTCAACAGGAACTGTTTGGTTAGCATTTCATTTCTCCCCTGATGGGAAGTATTCTCGAATCATTATGTAGGCGGTGTTCTGGAGACATAAGAAGACAACCTGTGGCGGTTCTGAAGGCAGTATTTGGCAGGCCTGTAGCTTCTTCCAGTGAATAGTCTTTAGGCTTGGCGAGCATATCGGGGAAGCGTAGCATGCAATCGGCTGGCCATTTGCTTTGTAAGTGGTAATGAGCGTTTCTTTATCTTTTCCCCAAGTACAGCCAGCAAGAGATTTGAGGATTTTATTACGGCTCTGGATTTTCGGTACAATTACGGCTGCATGCTCACCAAAATGTAGATCCTGATCGAACTTCACCCAAGATGGGGTGTAAGACAGTCGGTAGCGTAGTGCCATTGACGTGGATGTTCAAAATGGTCGGCATTTGGGACGTCCATGTTGTAAATAAGGTCGCCGATGATTTAGTCGATGATAATGTCAGGTTTCGTGAGGTGAAATAACTGGAGAGATGAGGGAGGTAGCCGTTTATTTTGTTGCAAAGCTCATTGATCTGTGGGCCTGGACCTGCGGTCATTATTGTGCAGTCATCGGCGTAGGAAACCATAGTAACTGGTGGCGAACGTAGCTTTGATATGTTGAAGTTAAACAAAATTGGGGATAGGACACCACCCTGTGGCACCCTTTGTTTAATTCTTCTTGGTTTTAATGTTGCGTTTCTAACTTGCACCGATGCCTGTCGGCCACCCAGATAACTTGCGGTCAACCTTTTAAAACTTGGGGGAAGGGTAGACCCTTCCAGGTCTTGCAGTAGCGTGCCGTGGTTGACCGTATCAAAAGCTTGTGATAGGTCTAGCGCGCGAGTACTCTTCTATGTTGGGGGTTTTGATTTCAACCGCAATTTATCTGGGTGCTAATGGCATTTAGCGCGGTGGTTGTGCTATGAAGTTTTCTAAAGCCATGCTGATGGCAGGCTAGTAGCAAATTTGCTTTGAAATAGAGGTGCAAAATGGCTTCGAGCGTATTGTCTACTGGCGTTAGGAGAGATATCGGGCGATATGACTCCCTATGTTTGACTATGCATTTAAAAGTGATCAGCAGGTTGTGAGAAATAATAAAAATAATAATAATACATCGAAAAAAGAACACTGCTTCAACTGTGGCTCTACAGAGCACAAAGGATCAGCGTGTAAGGAGCCTATGAAGTGTTTTAATTGTATCAAAAGTGGCCACTACGCGAAAGTTTGCCCTGCTATAAATCAAAATAAAAATGTTAATGTTATATCTGTTTGTAACCGTTTTAAAAACTCTTGTCAAACATTTCGTTAAAAGAATCCGACAAATTACTTTATGGACTTGGTAATGTATCAAACGAAGTTGAAGGCAGTTGCTGCTGTAATGTTGTTGTTGATAATTTGAGCTGTGAGCAAACCTTTTTGGTCGTGTGTGATAAGAATATAAATTTTGACATTTTACTTGGTTTTGACTTCCTAAACAGATTCAAGGTTGTCTTTGATAAAAGTGGTTATAATTTCAGTAAGCTAACTGATGAAAGCTTTAAAAACGAATTGAAAATGTATAATATAAGTGAATATCAGCACGATCCCGTAGTACCAGTTTGTTTTAAAGACGCAATCGTGGAAATTATTAAACTTTATAAACCAATAAAAGCTGATCGCGAATGCCCTATTGTGATGGACATTATTGGTGATAATATTAGACCCTTTCGCCAATCGCCAAGTCGGCTTCCGTTTGAGGAGCAAGAGGCGTTGAGGAAACAAGTTGATCAGTGGCTAGAACAAGGTATTGTTAGGCACTCTACTTCTGAATTTGCAAGTAGAGTGGTAGTTGTGAAAAAAAAGGATGGGTCATATCGTGTTTGTATCGATTTTAGAAAACTAAACTCGATGGTGCTTAAAGACTCTTCTCCACTACCAATAATAGACGATGTTTTAGAGAAATTACAAAGAGCTAAATATTTTTGTGTAATGGACCTGGAAAATGGGTTTTTCCATTTCCCAATTAAAGAATCTGCCAAAAAATATACCGGGTTTGTTACTAAAGAAGGCGTATTTGAATTTAATTATGCACCTTTTGGATTTTGTAATTCGCCAGCAGTTTTTATACGGTACATAAATTACATTTTTCAAGATATGGTGAATGAAGGTGTTATGCAGCTATATATGGACGATATAATTATCTTCGGTGTTACGGCAGACGAATGTACAAAAAAGCTGCAAAAAGTGATAATTAAAGCTTCTGAATACGGCCTTGAAATAAAGTGGCAAAAATGTGCGTTTATGCAAACAAAAATAAATTTTCTGGGCCACGTAATCGAAAGTGGGACAGTGCCACCTGGCAATGAGAAAACCAGGGCGGTACAGCAGTTTCCAACGCTCAAGAACGTCAAAGACATACAATCATTTCTGGGCTTGACTGGCTTTTTTAGAAAGTTTGTATTCCATAATAGCACGTCCACTTACCGATTTGCTGAAAAAAGACAGTACTTTCAAATTAGGCCAAGTCGAGCTTGCGGCGATTAATGAACTCAAAAAGAAGCTAGCAGAA